>NC_055964.1:38500582-38510582 GCF_018492685.1 Alosa sapidissima | reverse complement strand
CCATACAAGGCTACACTGCTTAAGCAGCGTGGGACTCCAACCTCTTTTCCAACCTCTCTACCTTTGACAGAGGAACTACTGTCATAAACTGTCAATGGCCATATTAGCCGAGGCAATAAACCAAACTGTAAACACCACAACTTGAGTTACCTGGCAGCCCTGACTTGTCAATTTTTGCAATACCTTGGCTAGTGACCTGTCTCAAGTCTTCAACCTGTGATTTTATCACTAAGGCTTGCATCATACCACCTTCCCAGACTCTTCACTGGTTTCTCCAGAACTGTGGGAATCACCTCCTTATTTATAGCAAACTTCTTATCTATTACCTTCCCTTTAACAATTGAGAGACTCCTAGGGCCCTATCATGACATTCTAAAGTGCATCGTCACTCGTCAAAAGTCTATTCAAATTTAGTAGGATGTCCAGTTCACATTGGGAAGGGTTTCGTTATCAAAAGTGGAGCGCATGGCGCAACAAGGTGTCATATGGGTGTGTTTGGGGCGTAACATCATTTTAAACCAATGAGAATGACATCTGTCATTCCCTTTAACGGTGCAAAGCACGATATGTCAAATAAATGCATCGGTATTTTGGCATTCAACGGCGCATTTGAAGGAGGCTGCTTGCGAGACCGTATGGAATAGTCATTCTTAAACCATGCTTTACTAAAACCTAGCATAGCCTTCACGCATTTGCACTCGTTTATTATTTGAACTCATTGGCAAAGTGAAACTAACCTCACCAAGGAGTCAGTCAACGACAAGACAGTTACAGTATATGCAGTTACTTTCACTATTGACTGACAATGGGTTACCACCGAAAACATAGGCTAGAAAAAGCAACACTTACCCTAATATTGCTCAAATGACTGAATAAAACAACATTTATCCTGCAGAGGAGTTGCTTATATCTCGTGACAGTGTGTCTTAAGCTGTGCTCCATACGTGTCTCTTGCCTCTCCCCTAATCATCTTTTAACCGTCATTACCAATTTGCAAATGATGGTGAATAACTACTCATCATGAGATGTACAGTATTTCGTAATATCTTTATTCTAATTATTTTTCCCATTGTAATCGTGCAATTTGTAATGCTTTGCGTGGACTGCACTGGTGTGCGTTCATGAATGATAGAAGGATGGTGCGTTCACCTGCAAATATGACTGTTGACATGCGCTCTTAAAATAGCATATGAACAACTCGTCATTGACTTCTGACCAGGTTTAGGTGGTGTATGATAGCGATTTTTAGACAACGCGCCAGGCCCCTCCCTAGGTTGTTAATTGCCACAGGGCGATGGGCGCAATGTTTAAAAAATAAACGTGCAAAATACCGAATTAAACTTTGCACGGGTGGAAAACGAGCTTTATGCCATGCACTCGTGTCCAAAATACAGCCCCTAGACTTACTTGGCTTCACCTTCGTTCTGGCCCATTGCAGATTGCTATTTAACTTATCCAGCAACCTGTTGGTGCATGGAACGGTTGACGTCAAGGTTGTCATGTCGTCCATGAAAGCCGTAATCGGGGGGAGGCGTGGCCCTCCCTGCAACTTCTCCCCACCCACTACCCATTTTGAGGCCCTAATGATGACCTCCATTGCCATTGTAAAAGCAAGTGGGGAGATGGTACATCCCGCCATGATTCTTATCTCGAGTTGTTGTCACCCTGTGGTGTACTCAGCTGTAGTAAAACATAATTGAATATCCAGAAAGGATGCTTTTACTAGGCTTTTAATGCTACCTGGGATTCTGAAATAATCAAAGGCCATAGGCCATGACATACAATAAGTCCCTCCAGGATTTTGTAGGCATTTGTTTTTAGGCATTTGTTGCAAAGAAATTGTGGGAGGAAGTGAAAATTGTGATATTAGTTATGATTTTTTTTTTTTTTTAAGAGTAGTAAGACCATAATCACACTGATCAATCACAATTATCTTAACATTAATAAGAAAAGTAAAGATTAGAAAAAATCAAAGTGCTTAAATCAATTATTTCATGGATCCAGGATACTATGAATCCTGATAAAGTTCCCCTGGCCTTTGGTAAGATCATAAGATCATCTCTCAATCCAAATCAAACCAGCTAATAGGCTATCTGAAATACACACTATGCCAATCTCTAGGTGTGGTGAAGGGTATGTGATGATGTGGGGCTATTTTACACACTATGCCAATCTCTAGGTGTGGTGAAGGGTATGTGATGATGTGGGGCTATTTTACACACTATGCCAATCTCTAGGTGTGGTGAAGGGTATGTGATGATGTGGGGCTATCTGAAATACACACTATGCCAATCTCTAGGTGTGGTGAAGGGTATGTGATGATGTGGGGCTATTTTAATTCCAATGGCCAAGGGAATAACTGGCCTTTAACCCTTTAGGCGTTTTTTTTTAAACGTTCGATTCTGACATCTTCATTTCAAAAGGCTATATCTTAAAAGTGATAAGAGATAGAGACTTTCTGTAAATTAGAGAAATATTAAGGATGACCCAAAGTTTATGTAGGGATTAAATGTTTATATCTAATTTGCATATTATGACGTCATATGGTATTTTTTTTTATGTAGCAGGCCTTTTGCTGTAGAGATAATGACTCTCTATCCCTATCCATACAGGGCCGGCATTCCCATCATCTTGTGATAGACTATGCATGGCCTAATGGCTCCCCTGCCCCGTGTTACCACCTCTGCTCCTGTTGCGAGCACCATGGCCAGATCTGCCTCGCGCGCGCCGAGTGGAGAGAATTTGCGCAGCTCGGACTAGGCCTACTGTCATTCTCATTGCGACTCCCCACACTGCCTCTACGTTCCCCCCTAACTGTCCTATGAGCACTTCGACCACGTCTAACATACCCAGTGGCATTAGACAAAAGCTAGACCAGCAAATCTCTTGCGAAAACATACCTTCAGCTGGTTTACCCACCTAACGATGGTAATTCAGCTGGTTTTGCTTGTTGTACCACCTCAAGCTGGTTATTTTAGCTGGTGTTGCTGGTCTACACTGCTGGTTTAACTGGCCGTGCCAGCTTATGTTGGTCAAACCAGCATGACCATCTTACACCAACAATGTCAAGCTTGACAGGCTTATTGATTGATTTATTTATTTATATATTTAGGCTGCTTGCGCAAACCCTGGATACTTTTATTGCCACACAACAATATTGGTGGTATTTGTTACATTAGCTTCAAAAGGCACCGCTTCAGAAAGCTGCACTGCTTGTGAAAGAAGGGGGTGGGGGAGGGGAGCTTGCAGCCAAGTGTCGGAAAAATGCATAGCCTATAACACTACAACGAAAGTTCCCTGCTATGGGGAGGAGTGAACTGAAGGACTGCATCAATAAGATCAACGAATTCCTCCGCACAACACGCAGATCTTCCCAGGGATTCAACGTGCTTTAAATTTAGACTGTAGAATGAAGAATGTAGACTGTTCATTATTTAAATAAATACGTTTTCTCTGAAGCACTTTCCCGACTTCGTCTTTCTATAGGCTAAGCATATCATGGAGATAGAGTAGAAAACTGGATTTAACTAAACAAATGTAACTAAGTAAACTGATTGTTTACTCTACAGTAGGCTATGTTCCCCCTCTCAGGCTGTACAGTAGGCCTATTGAAAGTAGGCTAATGAGCTCAATAGACACGTTAGCGCTTCCATTAGGAAACTTTCGTTGCAGACTTTCACAACTGATTGTTTAGCCTACAGTAGCCTATAGGCCTACTCTACAGTAGCCTAGGCTATAGGTTATGTTCCCCCTCTCAGGCTGTACAGTAGGCCTATTGAAAGTAGACTAATGAGCTTAGACACATTAGCGCTTCCAGCCTAATGACTTTCACACATGAATGATTTACAGTAGACACATAGCGCTCCACGCAGTGGCGTAACTAGGCCTAGTAGGTGCAGCAAGTGCAGTCGCACCAGGGCCTGTGACCCCTGTCGCTACCCCCGCAATGCAATTGCTGGAAAATTCTATACCGGTCCTTTCTGACTACCTGCGTGCCTTTGACCAGGCCAAGGCTACAGCGCAGACACTCGCAAATAAATGGGGGTTCAGAGTACATTTGAAAATGTTAGAGCACGGAGAGTGAAGTGTCACTTTGACGAACTATCGGAAGATGAACGCTTAACCGATGCAGAGAGATACTTCAAAGTGCAGGTATTTAATGCAACTCTGGACATCATAATCAGTCAGCTCTCCCAAAAATGTGCAAGCATGCGGGAAACTTGTTATGTGTTTGAGTCTTTACGTCCTATGATCCTTCAACTCGCAGGGGATGATGAACTGCTTGAAAAGGCAGTACGTTTGTCAGACCATTATAGGACATTGCACCGACATTCCCAACACAACTCCTCTCATTTAGGTCTTGCTTTAAAGCAGAGATTTCACAGAAGTCATCTATTTTTCAACTTGCCAAATGGCTGGTGGTAGATTATGACAGTGTAACATCCACATTCGGGGAAGTGTGTACTGCTCTCATGTTGTTTCTACATTGCCTGTGACTGTGGCAACAGCTGAGCGATCTTTTTCCAAATGTTCAACAATTGCTGGTGTACAGGCTATAATCAATTAGCTAAATCATTTGTCCAGCTGTTTAAACATTTTTTCGTGTTACATTCAAACGCAAAAGGTGCTTTGATATCTTTTTTGTTTAAACGTTGGCAAGCAGGCATGCTGCGGTTGCAATGAATGAGGATAATTGGTTTTATCTGCGGTGTTATTTTTTGCATTTTGAATATGACTCGCTCCAGCACGTCTACTTTTTTGCACGGTGCTTTCTTAAAGGAGCTGCACCATCTTACAACAATTGCATCTACATTTTCATATTAGAATGTTTTGGTAAGTGTAAGCTTAAACTACCGTGATCAAATTAAGTTTCCGTGCCCCCGCTGAAAGTCTCTTATGCTCTTATGCGCTTATCGTTACACTATCAAATCTATAAGTAACCGTGACAAATAGGGTATAAGATATATAAACTCACGCTATTGTATTATCATATATGTTTGGTAATGGCTCAGCTTTCTCTGATTGTTCTACTGACTTGGAAACTGCATCATGGAAGCAGTAAGTCAAGTCGCATCAAAAATAGTAGTGGCAGAACTCCAAAGTGACACCTTGTGGTTGTTTGTGTCAACTGCAGTTTGTGCCATTTCTGCTGAGAAAATGGGGATCGTGATTCCTGAAGGAACCCGTCCAAACTTAACGGGGACCCACTGTACATGCCATAAATTACATATACATGCCATGCCATAAATCACATATATACATACATAAATCACATATATACGTACATGCCATAAATCACATATATACATACATGCCATAAATCACATACATACGTACATGTCATAAATCACATATATACATACATGCCATATATCACATAGTGCAAAATGTGTTTAACTGCATTAATATGTGTTTAGAGTTTTGCTAAAAGTCAACAAGATCTGCAAATTATTTTTCACTAGCTGCAGTGTGTGTGTGTGTCTGTCTGTCTCTGTGTGTGTGTGTATGGGTATGTGCGTGTGTGTGTGTGTATGTTAAAGGACAATTCCGGTGCAAAATGAACCTAGGGGTTAATAACACATGTGTACCAAGTTCGACCGTTCGCTGGGATTTGTTTTCATGCTAGTCGAATGTGACCAGTTTTATTGCTAGCCTTCGTAATCGCTATTTCTATACCACTAACAAGGCTCAAAATAGCACCACACTTAATGATGTTTTATAAACAAAGTTCGGGTGGAGCCTTCGGGATGATTGACAGCAATTAACTCACCCACTGCCGCCGCAGGGTAGGCCTATTTAAGCCGACCTCCTTTTCCATACGTCACACGCTCCGACGTTCGCGAAATCATTCAGTCTGCGTATCGTTCGCATTGACAAGACAGCTCTCATGGAACTGGAAATCCACCCAGCGCCAGCAAGGCGTTGACCCTACCCACTGGACAGTGGCTCGCATCCGCAGCACTCTCCATTCCCGCGGCATCGCGATGCCGCATGTCGGATAGGAAGTTCCATCTCCTCCGCCTTCTAACGCAGTCGGATAACCCGGTCTTTTCGCCCTCCCGCTCCCTCACTTTGTTTTCCTCCCCAGACCAGGAAGCAAGCTGCTCCTTCTGGCATCCCGACGCGGTTCCTTCCGCCGGCCATTCAGCCGGACGAAGCACACACCACCAGCCACCTCGCGAACCGGGCACGCCGACAGCACTTTCCGGCACCACACGCTTCAGAGCGTATCATTCCGCTGCTTCAGCCACAGCCACTGCCACGTCAGCGGCTCAGGCCCATTCCCGCCGCATCTCCGCCGTATTTCCGGGTCCAGCCCCACTTTTCCAGACGGCCCCGGTAGCGACAGCGTCGCTACTCCCCCCCCCCCCCACTCCTTCTTTCCCTCCCCCATCCACCTCCCCTAGCCAGGACTCGGTCCAGGCCTGCCCCACCTCCAGTCGTTCCGACGACTGCTCCCTCCCTCCCCCCTCTCCCCCTCCCCTTTCCATCCCGGGAGCCACGTCTGTACAGCACGCCTCAACTCACGAAGCGTCAGCTCGAAGAGTCACCTCACTAGCTCCCCATCTCTCTTATGAGTTAGCGAGCACCTGGTCTTAGTCGGCGCCGATAGCGACAGCGTCGCTACTCCCCCCTAACCCTCTTTCCTTCCCCGTCCCACTTCCCGCGACCCTGTCCCAGGTTGCTCCCCTTCCGGTCGCGTCAGCGACCGCTCCCTCCCTCCCCCCTTTTCTCCCTTCCCATCTCTTCCCCGGCTCCGCGCTAGACCAGCCCGCAGCAGCGGGTCATCAGCACTCCGCGAGTGCTTCGGACCACGACGTCCCGTTCCGGCAGCAAAACTATTCTTTAGCCACAGCACAGGCCCTGCCACCGCCTCCTCACGCTGCAGCATTCGAACCACCACCCGTCACAGCGTCCACCAGGAACCTCATCTTGTCAGGTGCAGACGTAGACCTTTCTACCATTTTTCCCTCCCTTCCTATTCCCTCTCATAACCGGGATCTAGTTTGCGGCGAACTGGTTTTTCTCTAAAAATTCCGGCCCAGCATCAAAAACCCTGTCATTTCCCGAGTTCACCGTAGCTTTTACAAACTACACAGAAGTCGTCTGTTTCGTGTTCTCCAGTCGACGCAAATGACTAAGCTAAATGACTACCTGGCCATCATCGCCGGCCTAGCCGTATTCTACGGTGGAGCTCTTTTCATACGTAGGCTACCACCGGCTGTTTTCAGCAAAATGCGCTGCCAGAGTCGGCCTCTGGAACTAAAACCCCTACTGGGGCGCGCTCGATATGGAGCTCCATAACCGCGTTTTCCTAGGACTTAAGCCATCTTGTCCCCTCTGCAATAGCCCCAGTCACGGCGCGGTCGAGTGTCCACTAGTCAACTCATTCCCCAGGGCCGCCCTTTCATCTCGCATCTCCTAAACTGCGCTCAGCAACCCCATCTCTCGAAGACGTCGTATCTCTAGATGCCCAGTGTCTGGCCGATATCAAACTCTGGAGGATGTTTTAGACGAATGGAATGGTCTGTGCATGTTCTACGACGACTGCCAATCATCTCCAGAAGAGCTCCAGTTGTACACCGACGCAGCCCCCTCATCAGGCTTCGGAGGCTTTTCAAAGGGCGCTGGTTTGCATCCCCGTGGCCACTAGAGTTCAGAGAGCTAACAACTGGAAACGAATCGTCAGCCGTGTTCGAACTCTACCCCGTAGCCATCACGGCCCTACCTGGGGGAATGAGTGGACATCCAAGAGTGTGATAATCCACAGCGACAACGAAGCCGTAGTGCACGTCATTAATAACTCGAGCTCAAAATCGCCTGCGCTTCCCCCTCTTATTAGGCGTCTAATCTGGATAGCAGCCAGCTACCAGCTTATAAGAGCCGCGCACGTCCCCGGTTGCCACAATGGAATTGCTGACTCTCTCTCTCGTCTTAAATTCCAGAGATTCAGAAGCTCGGCTCCAGAGGCGGACCCGTACCCTACTCCACTCCTCAGCTTTTCGGAGACCTCTTCCCATAAACCACCCCCTCAGCTATCTTCAGCCCATCACGGCCGACCTAGCCCTTCAAGCCCTCGCACCCAGGACCATGCAGTCCTACTGGACTGCTTGGTCGTGCTTCAAACAGTTCCACGCAAAGCACTCACTACCATTTCCCAGTTTCGATGCAGTCACCATATCATCATTTATCACCTACGCCCACACTTCACTCGGGATCAAAGTTTCTTCCATTAGAGTCTACCTAGCTGGCATTCATTTCTTCTACAAACGCCCCCACGGCTCCGAATGCCCCTTCTCCGACACCAGGATAGGCTTGTTAATTAAAGGTATCCGTAGGCAACATCCAGTCCCCCAAGACTCCCGCCTTCCCATTACCTCAAGCATTCTCGCCACCTGCCTCGCTACCCTTCGCAAAGGGTTCATGTCACCGCATTCCGATTCCACCATCTCCGTTATGTTTCTACTGGCCTTTTTGGGCTGCTGAGATGTAGCGAGTTTACATGCCCTTCGTCTCTCTTCATTCCCGATGTCCACCCGTGCATCGCAGATCTAGAGCAGCTAGACCAAGACACCATTCGATTTACCATCAAACAGAGTAAAACCGATCAGTCCCGAAAAGGACACTCCATATCCATTTAACTCCGCCTCAGATCTTCAGCCTTTCCAATACCTATCTCACTACATCTCATATCGGTCAGCTCAAGCTTCGTCTACTAGCCCGCCCTTCGTGTCAGACGAAGGGCTACCCATCACTCGCCACAGATTCCAGACACTCTTAAAAACCATTCTAGTCAAATCTGGTTTTCCCGCGGATCGCTACTCCGCACACTCCTTCAGGATAGGAGCTGCCACAACAGCTGCGCTCAACGGCTTATCGGAGCAACAATTAAAATACTGGGCCGCTGGTCCTCGGATGCCTACCAGTCTTACATCCGCTCCAATCTAGCGGATTTACGACTCGCTCAGCAAGCACTTATGTAGTTGGTAGCGGCCTTTCTCTGTGATCTTTTGGGGTGCAAGCGGTCATCGCTCTATCGCGATATCCGCTCCAGGCACTCCAGGACCACGGACAGCTACCTTGCCAAACACGCACTTCTCCCATACATTCTAGTCTAGCTGAGGCAATCATATAGGAGGGCGAACTAGTGAAATGATGTTTTATAAACAAAGTTCGGGTGGAGCCTTCGGGATGATTGACAGCAATTAACTCACCCACTGCCGCCGCAGGGTAGGCCTATTTAAGCCGACCTCCTTTTCCATACGTCACACGCTCCGACGTTCGCGAAATCATCCCCCCTCCTCCCCCTACTCCTCCATTTCACCAATTGCCCTGTTACTCATCCTCCTTACACAGGGGGGTGCAAGCGGTCATCGCTCTATCGCGATATCCGCTCCAGGCACTCCAGGACCACGGACAGCTACCTTGCCAAACACGCACTTCTCCCATACATTCTAGTCTAGCTGAGGCAATCATATAGGAGGGCGAACTAGTGAACACGGTAGCATAATGAGGGTCTCTACATGTAAACTGAAGCATTGAGAACTTTGTAAGTGTACAGGCAGTTTGTTAAAAAGAAACCCATTCACGTCTAGTTCACATACAGGCAGGCACTGGGATGTGAAGTGAATCTCGCGTGAAACGTTGCTGCCGAAAGAAAGCACTGAGCGCGTAAGAGAAGCACTGAACTCAGCAGGTTATTTGAATGTATTTGAAGACATCGAGGATGAACATCGAGGATGAACCCTTTCGGTTTGATGGACGTCCTTATCTTTTCAAGCCGGAATATACTGACGAAGAGCTGCGGGGGCTACGAGAGAGAGAGAGAGCTATGCCGAAACACAGCCTCGCACTTCTGGAAACTGGTGGTGTACCTGCGGACATTGTGAAACTAGGCCACCGAAGAGGAGTGCCTGTGTTGCATGGAGTGGGACCTATTGCGCCGCGACACCCAAGAGACGCAGAGTCTGAAGATTTCCCCTCATTGATAAACAGGGCT
>NC_055964.1:38460582-38488082 GCF_018492685.1 Alosa sapidissima | reverse complement strand
AGGTGAAATAATTTGGCAGACCCCCTGCAGTACCTCCACAGACCCCGGTTAAGGTTCACTGACACTGGCATATACATTTAAACGGCATTAAATCACAACCTATACTTCCACAATGCACCAGCAGTTTGTTTAGGATTAGCTAAGACACAAGCAGTGGAGAAGGCTGCTTTCATTTAATTCCATGAAGTTACAATTTGCTGCATACACAATGCGAACAGACTAGCCTACATAATGCTCCACAATGCAAACAGACTCTAGCCTGCATAATGCTACACAAGCTATCCTACATAATGCTACACAAGCGCATTGTGAACAGACAGACTAGCGTACATAATGCTACACAAGCTAGCCTACATAATGCTACACAAGTGCATTGGGAACAGACAGGCTAGCCTACATAATGCTACACAAGTGCATTAATTGGGAACAGACAGGCTAGCCTGTAACCTGTAGCCTGTAAAGTATCTATCTATCTATCTATCTATCTATCTATCTATCTATCTATCTAGCCTACATAATGCTACACAAGCGCAGTCGTGAAGAATTGCGGGAGTCGGGAGAATTCCCAGTCGATGGTAAGGTTTTTGCGGTCGGCATACAGTGGGCAGTGCTTCGACTTGGCCAACTTCACTCGCGGTCCGCGCGTGGGATCACGCGGTATCACGCGACTTTAATTTGTATTTTTCCAGTGAGACGCTGCAACAACCCAAACAACCGGTAGATGGCTCAAGTGAGCAGGGTGTCTCGTAAAAAGAAATGGAGCCTGGAAAACCCTACACAGACTTCACTACAGACTTTAGCAGACTGGTTTAGAAATAATGTAATAGCCAGAAATATGCCTGCCCTGCCCTAATAAAGAAATATTTGGTTAACTGCGAGTGAATCCCGTTTGCAGCGGTAGAGACGCAGGACAAATCAAACATTCTGGTTTTCTCCGAGTGCAACGATGATAGACACATCGGACAGACATCATTTGGACAAAATATAGAGTATTAACCTCCGTTGCTCAGCCAAATGCCTTCCTGTTACGTCCTGTTATCACGGAGTTACAGGCGATAAACGATTTTTGATGGTCACAAGTTGACTTCATTAGGGACTGTTCGTTATTTATTTAAGGGGCTACCGGAGGAGTTTTGGGAGCATTAGTCCAAAAAGACGTGACCCTCCCTCGCCAGCAATACATTTTTCTATGACCCTCCAAAGTGATTAGGAAAAAATCACTGTCAACTTTTTCCGGGTTTATCGCCTACTGTATTTTAACGTTTTCACATATTTGGCCATAAGCCGTTTATCATCACGAAACCAAACTACAAAAGGCGAACACTTTAACAGGGGGAATTAATTGGGCATGCATCATGCTGAACGCTATTTCGCTACCTTAGAATAATAAGGTTCTATCTGCGTTTTGAGTAGGTACAACCGATTGAAACGATTGACGATTGAAACGGGGACGAATGAAACATTCCGGTTTTCTCTGAGTGCAACGATGATAGACAGTCATCATTTGGACAAAACATGGAGCATATTAACCTCCGTTGCTCAGCCAAATGCCTTCCTGTTACGTCCTGGTATCACGGAGTTACAAGTGATAAACGATTTTTGATGGTCACAAGTTTACTTCATTAGTGGTTTATTTTTTTGGATTATTAAAGAGTGTTTTTCATTTAAAGGTTTGACTTTGTGCTTATTCAGTAGAGCATTTAGTGCTCTCCCCAATCCCAGACGTTCACGTTGCATGTTTGTTTGTAATGGATGCAACCGCGAGATGCGTTTGACAATGAGTTGTTAACAGAACCAAGACATATAGCAATCTAGGGACTGATCGTTATTTATTGAAGGGGCCAATTTTGAGTGCTTCAGTTGGAAGTTGCATGACCCTCTCTTGCCTGCTAGAAATTGTTCAATGACCCTCCGACAGAATTGTTAAAAAAGACATGACCCTCCCCTGCCAATTGTCTTCCGCCCGCGCCACAGCCACATACTTTGTGATAACGTTCTTAAATCAATCTTTCCCGTGAGCTTGCATGGTACCAGTCCTTCCTTTTCAAATGTGTTGCGCCTGTTTGCACAATTTCACAAATAATCATATGTGATTAATAGTATGACAAATAATCCCTGTGCACGGGGACCGAAACATGATCCGTGTTTATCACGTATTTTAACTTTCCCCGCTGTCTTGCCGTTTTAATGTTTTCCCGTAGAATATCCCATATTTTAATACTCTCATAACAGCCCTGCCATCGGGCCTGTCTCTGTGTTGCCCTGTTGCTACCCCTTGCCCTTCCAACGAAACAGATGTCTTCAAATCATCGTTTTCCTTGCTTGAAGGCGAACTTAGAGTGATGTTAACCTATTTAAGTTTAACGGCGCGATTGTCGTGAGAGCACGATTCATTGGTGCTTGCATGTTCGGCCTTATGTCTACGTGCGCACCTGAGGCTACTCAGCTGCAAGAGAAATAATTTCCCCTGTTTGTATGTTCACTGCAAGTTGGCCTACCATAACTTACCAACTCTGCACTGTAGACTGGCTATTTATATTTTTCTGTGAAATAAGCAAATGTATTTGTTCAACTTTATGAAGCAGTATTACGCATAGGGTACTTGGAACATAATACATTTGACAAAGGACAGATGAATGTTGCTAGTGACAAAATATTAACTTTCAGTGTTTTACGATGTCTTTGTCATGGGGAAGTGTTTTTCCCCATGCATTTATTGTAGGCTACTGTCAGTGACTGCCGTGAGAGAAGCGGGTTCTGTGTTTCGTTCATGTCAGTGACTGACGCGAGAGAAGCGGGGTCTGTGTTGTGTTGCGTTGCGTTAATTTATTTTCATTGGGCATACCGTGCCGTGCCGTCCACAGCTCTTCAGTTCTGACAAAGCCAAAATTACTCCTTTTGAAACAATGAGTGCAGGAAGCGCGTTTGTATGGTTATATTGCTTGACGGGGGGTGGGGTGTCCCAAGCAGCTTTCAGCCATAAGGCTACTTTGAGAACATTTCAATTCACCCGACACTAATATTCAAAATGTTGAAAACTATTTCGGCATAGCCTATAAAGCAGTTTAATTAAATGGAATGTTAGTTGTAAACAAACAAGCTACTTGGTGAGGCTTGGCCTCACAGATGCGCTCGTGCCTTAGATGGCAGGAAAAATCTTCACGATAGGCCTATTAACAAACCACCCGATTCACGTTGACCACCCAAATCACACCTTCCCACCTCTGACAGCTTAAAAGAAGTCAAGAGGACTCCTTACTCACAGACCTATTCACAAACCTGCGGTTTTGAAATCCTATGCAGCTACAGGAGCTTCCAATCGCGAGGAAGCAATTTTGCATTGTAGGCATAACTAACATGCAATACCGCCGCCAACAACAACCAAAACTAGGCTAATCATTGTCAACATGTAAATTAAATGTAACATTATTGTGAATCAAATTAAAATGTTCTCTTTTGCAAACGTAGGCATAGTAACAGAATAATTTAATAATGTTACAAAGATACTACATCAATCCGTATGTTTCATTGGGCTACTAGGCTATTTGTTTTGCCTTGATTCATTTAGGCTAGGCCTTTTTATTCAGGGGCCGTATTCACAAAGAATTTTAAGGCTAAAAGTAGCTCCTAACTGGCGAATTTAGGAGCAACTCCTAAAAATAATGGGCGTGTCACTCCTAACTTTAGGACTCCTAATTTTTTCACAAAAAGTAATTCACAAAGCATTTTAGACCTAAAAGTAGCACCTAGTCTGGGACAGCTTAAGTCGAGAGGACTCCTAACTCACTAAGACCTATTCATAAACAGCTTTTTTGTGGCATTTTACGTTGCGATGTTTTGAAATGCGTAGCCTATGCGCAACAGGAGCTTCCAATCGCGAGGGAACAATTTTGCATTCATAAAAGGGATGCAATAACGCCACCAACAACAACCAAAACTACTCATTGTTAACATGTAAATGAAATGTAACGTTTCATTGTGAATCAAATTAAAATGTTCTCCTCTTTGCAAACGTAGCCTAGGGATATGGTGACAGATTAATTTAATAATGTTGCAAAGGTAGGCTACTGCATCAATCCATAGGCCTATGTTTCATTAGGCTACTAAGCTATTTGTTTTGCCTTACTCTTTATTCATTTAGGCTAGGCCTTTTTATTCAGTTATTAATCATCTTCCGTCCTTCGCACTACTTGTGTAGCACACGCATTCTCCGACCTGTCACCTGTCAGTCATCATCGGAAGAGAGGTGTTTGGAATTCCCGCGTTACAATCGTCAGCCAATCAAGGTGATCACTTCAGTCAAGCTCGTGCATGAGTAATGACGTCATCCATAGCCACGAAGACTCACTCCTAGTTTAGGAGTTGTCTGAAAGGCTTTGTGAATAACTTTTAAGAGAAAACTCCAATCTAAAATCTTTAAGTGCGATTTAGGAGTAGCCTACTCCTAGTAGTAAGATAAAAGCCTTTGTGAATAGCCTACGGCCCCAGTTATTCACCATCTTCCGTCCTTGTGTAGCGCACGCATTCTGAGACCTGTCACTCATCATCGTAAGGGAGGTGTTTGGAATCATGCCCGCGTTACAATTATCAGCCAATCAAGGTGGTCACGCTTGCCCATTTACCCAAATTAATGGTTGAATATTACTGATGATCATTGTTATTTAAGAACATGCAGTGTGCGTAGGGTACCAAAAACATCTTGCTCGTAAAAAAGCATCATAACGCACATTCTGGGGGGTCTGTTATTTACTGTAGGCTGCGCAAACCACATGCCTTTATTTTGGGCAAGCCTGCATTCATTCATTCATTCAACCTTTATTTATTCTCGGAGGGTCATTGAGAGAAGCCCTCATTTTCAATGAAGCCGAAATTACAGAAGCGAAGCAAAGCGCTCCACAAACAAGACAACATTCGAGGCCTTCTGTTGAAGAATTTTATATAAAGCCTGCGCTGACAGTAATCCTCCTGCCCCTGATAGGCCTACCACAGCTGTGGATAGTGTGGAATGTTCAAGTAATAACACAATCCAATGTGTGTCTCTCAATTGTCCCCCGCTGACCACCTCACACATTTCTCTAGATTTTGCAACGAACTTACATGACACAATGCCATAAAATATGCCAGTTTTAGGACACAGAATAATGTTTGTAATGATACCAGGTAGGCCAGGTATTGTCGAAGGTGCATGGTGAAGTGAAATTCTTACTTTGGAAAACAAACATTTGCCGATATCATCGCCGATCATCAGAATATTGCAACAGATTCTGTGTTCTGGACTGCAGGTAACTTGTTAAGCCAGTGGTTCTCAAACTTTTATTTCATTCCCCACTTTGATCAAGGGGCATGACTGATGATAGTGGAGATAACGTGTTATCCCGAGGCTTTTGCAAGTCAGCATCTTCAACGGTAGTCTATTAAAAATATAAGTTTTCGATGTCCCAAACGGAGAGCCATACTTTATTGTTTTTAACGATCTCTATGCTACTCACAAACATGTAGGCATGGGGACATGATGTCTTTGTCATGGGGAAGTGTTTTTCCCCATGCATTTATTCTAGGCTACTGTCAGTGACTGCCGTGAGAGAAGCGGGTTCTGTGTTTCGTTCATGTCAGTGACTGACGCGAGAGAAGCGGGGTCTGTGTTGTGTTGCGTTGCATTAATTTATTTTCATTGGGCATACCGTGCCGTGCCGTCCACAGCTCTTCAGTTCTGACAAAGCCAAAATTACTCCTTTTGAAACAATGAGTGCAGGAAGCGCGTTTGTATGGTTATATTGCTTGACGGGGGGTGGGGTGTCCCAAGCAGCTTTCAGCCATAAGGCTACTTTGAGAACATTTCAGTTCACCCGACACTAATATTCAAAATGTTGAAAACTATTTCGGCATAGCCTATAAAGCAGTTTAATTAAATGGAATGTTAGTTGTAAACAAACAAGCTACTTGGTGAGGCTTGGCCTCACAGATGCGCTCGTGCCTTAGATGGCAGGAAAAATCTTCACGATAGGCCTATTAACAAACCACCCGATTCACGTTGACCACCCAAATCACACCTTCCCACCTCTGACAGCTTAAAAGAAGTCAAGAGGACTCCTTACTCACAGACCTATTCACAAACCTGCGGTTTTGAAATCCTATGCAGCTACAGGAGCTTCCAATCGCGAGGAAGCAATTTTGCATTGTAGGCATAACTAACATGCAATACCGCCGCCAACAACAACCAAAACTAGGCTAATCATTGTCAACATGTAAATTAAATGTAACATTATTGTGAATCAAATTAAAATGTTCTCTTTTGCAAACGTAGGCATAGTAACAGAATAATTTAATAATGTTACAAAGATACTACATCAATCCGTATGTTTCATTGGGCTACTAGGCTATTTGTTTTGCCTTGATTCATTTAGGCTAGGCCTTTTTATTCAGGGGCCGTATTCACAAAGAATTTTAAGGCTAAAAGTAGCTCCTAACTGGCGAATTTAGGAGCAACTCCTAAAAATAATGGGCGTGTCACTCCTAACTTTAGGACTCCTAATTTTTTCACAAAAAGTAATTCACGAAGCATTTTAGACCTAAAAGTAGCACCTAAGTCTGGGACAGCTTAAGTCGAGAGGACTCCTAACTCACTAAGACCTATTCATAAACAGCTTTTTTGTGGCATTTTACGTTGCGATGTTTTGAAATGTGTAGCCTATGCGCAACAGGAGCTTCCAATCGCGAGGGAACAATTTTGCATTCATAAAAGGGATGCAATAACGCCACCAACAACAACCAAAACTACTCATTGTTAACATGTAAATGAAATGTAACGTTTCATTGTGAATCAAATTAAAATGTTCTCCTCTTTGCAAACGTAGCCTAGGGATATGGTGACAGATTAATTTAATAATGTTGCAAAGGTAGGCTACTGCATCAATCCATAGGCCTATGTTTCATTAGGCTACTAAGCTATTTGTTTTGCCTTACTCTTTATTCATTTAGGCTAGGCCTTTTTATTCAGTTATTAATCATCTTCCGTCCTTCGCACTACTTGTGTAGCACACGCATTCTCCGACCTGTCACCTGTCAGTCATCATCGGAAGAGAGGTGTTTGGAATTCCCGCGTTACAATCGTCAGCCAATCAAGGTGATCACTTCAGTCAAGCTCGTGCATGAGTAATGACGTCATCCATAGCCACGAAGACTCACTCCTAGTTTAGGAGTTGTCTGAAAGGCTTTGTGAATAACTTTTAAGAGAAAACTCCAATCTAAAATCTTTAAGTGCGATTTAGGAGTAGCCTACTCCTAGTAGTAAGATAAAAGCCTTTGTGAATAGCCTACGGCCCCAGTTATTCACCATCTTCCGTCCTTGTGTAGCGCACGCATTCTGAGACCTGTCACTCATCATCGTAAGGGAGGTGTTTGGAATCATGCCCGCGTTACAATTATCAGCCAATCAAGGTGGTCACGCTTGCCCATTTACCCAAATTAATGGTTGAATATTACTGATGATCATTGTTATTTAAGAACATGCAGTGTGCGTAGGGTACCAAAAACATCTTGCTCGTAAAAAAGCATCATAACGCACATTCTGGGGGGTCTGTTATTTACTGTAGGCTGCGCAAACCACATGCCTTTATTTTGGGCAAGCCTGCATTCATTCATTCATTCAACCTTTATTTATTCTCGGAGGGTCATTGAGAGAAGCCCTCATTTTCAATGAAGCCGAAATTACAGAAGCGAAGCAAAGCGCTCCACAAACAAGACAACATTCGAGGCCTTCTGTTGAAGAATTTTATATAAAGCCTGCGCTGACAGTAATCCTCCTGCCCCTGATAGGCCTACCACAGCTGTGGATAGTGTGGAATGTTCAAGTAACTAGATGTACCGCATAGCGGTACAAAATATGACCGCCGCTCAGTCCTGTACATCCATTCCGCGAAAATAAATCACACTTCAATTTGTCTCCATCTTTTACTCCATCCCCCACTCTTGAAACTTTTGTGTATGCTTGTTTGGCATGCCTGAGTGTGTGTGTGCGGCTGCACAGAAAGTAGCCTACTTGTGCTGAAAAGGTGAATAGATTGTAGAATAGCCAAAGAAGATGTAGCATTGTTATAAAACCTTTAAAATCTCTAAACAATCACAAGTAGGGCAGGTCATCACAGTTCATCCATTGCAACTGGATTGATGAAAGGTCACTTACACCTGTAGGCTACATTGTATTTGGGAAAAGCAAAAGGTATCAGCATAATGTTATTTATTTATTTTTTATGTATTTATAAACAAAAACATCTCTGTCAGTTCCATGCCGTTTTCAACAGCTATCAAAAACAAAGGTCATTTTTGGATGGATGGATTTTTTGTGAATATTTCTTCTTCTACATAAGATTTTA
This sequence comes from Alosa sapidissima, assembly GCF_018492685.1. Classification (NCBI taxonomy): domain Eukaryota; kingdom Metazoa; phylum Chordata; class Actinopteri; order Clupeiformes; family Clupeidae; genus Alosa; species Alosa sapidissima. Next base: position 38,479,710 of record NC_055964.1, on the reverse strand, counting down.
GTCATCTTTAGTTCATGTAATACTTTATTGTCAATGCACAAATTAAGTAGTAGTCTGAAACGTTATTGTTAATGCACAAATTAAGTAACAGTAGTCTGAAACGAAATGCTGTTTTACATCTAACCAGTGGTGCAAATAACTGACATGTCCAAATGGGCCTTGATTAAATGCGTCGCTAGACTGTTCATACACATTTTAACGGGCCAAAGTTGAAGAGCTTTAGTCCGTTATTGTTCGTGCAAATATAGGCTGATTCATGTTCCCTTGCATTGTGTAACTGAGGTCCATGGCTAGTCTGGCTTTCATCAGACCAAGCTCAATCTTTTAAGAAATCAAAAAATAAATAGCGGGCAGATCAGGCTGGGTTCACCCAGCCTAGTCCATAGGCACCCGATATTGTTTAATTTTCAGATTGAGATATACACGCTCTGGCTATTCTAAATGCAAAAATGAAATCTCCTTTGGAAACCATTTACGACTTACAGTATCAAGCGGACTTAAACTGCCATATCGTGGCGAAAAGTTGTAATAACATTCACGCAGTTCCATGAGTCAAGGAAAGCGCGAATGAAGTAGCCACTTCTAAATGGGACCCACTACACAGTAGCTTAAGGTGTGTTGCTAAAGCAGCCATAATGAAATGAAGGTGTCATTGTTTGGATACTTCACACACACGTGCTTTTTAATTTCACAGACTACAACTACCAAGCTGGAATCAAAGCACATCGATTCCCCTCTCACACCCTGCACGCACTTAAAACAAAATAAACAGGCGTCTCAGTCTCACGCATGTATAGGCAAAACTGTATCAGACCGGTGTAACGTTGGTAAATCTTCCATTGCACAGAATGATTTTGTAGCACGTGCAATAAATGACAGTCGAAAGATACAAACAGTGCTGCTATCAATTTGCTTGGTATAACCGCATTTATAGTTTTCTACAAATGCAATCAATCAAATGGGCCTCCATCACTCAACCAACGCTAACGGTAACATTACCTAGGTCCTTATTGATATTACAAGATTAACGTACCTGCAGTAAAAACCAAGCATGTCCGATAAACATCCTCACTTCATCCTCACTTACACTTCATGTGAACATCGTCCTGTCCTTATTAGATGTTCGCTGCGGTAAATTACAGTCCTTGTAGGAAGTGTCCATTATTTTTTCAACCCACTTTTAACTTCCAACAAAATTACGTCTCACTGCAACGATGCGCCATCTAGTGGACAAACGACTACTTATCGCCAATACTGAAAATGCAGCCATGATGATGATGATGATGAATATTTATTTTGGCTTTCTTTTAATCCTACTGAATTTGAAATTATGTATCGGCCGTTCTAATACCGATAGTATGTGGGTGCCTGTGTGTGTGCATGTTTATATGTGTGCACCGCCATTTACAGGCCAATGAGTGTACAGTCACTAAATGTACACATAACCTAATTTTTTTAGCCCCCCCATGGATGAAATTCTACGAAACTTGGCATACCCCCAGACCCCCAGAGAATGCCAGGTCAATCATACACATAAAATTTGGTGCAGTTCTGAACATCTTAACTGAAGATAGGGGCGATTAAAGCAGAATAATATTGCATTTTCATTTTTGACCGGGGCGGGGGGAGGGGGGCAAATCACAAATGAGTGATTATGAGCCAGGTTGATGTGGGCCCTTGAGACCAACATACCATAAAAGATTCACAGAGAACTGTGTCTGCCCTACCCTCCTTTCGGGGGGTCCAGTCCAGCGGGGGGGGCTGCAGATGAAAACGAAAAATGACGGTTCCATGCTATCCATGTGGGGGTACATGCCCACCAAGTTTTGTGTACCCCGGTCTTTCAGTGTCCCGGGAATCCTTGTTGGTGTACGTCACTAAATGTACACATAAATTATTTTATTGTAAGGCCCCCCATGAACGAAAGTACACAAAACTTGGCATGCATTCAGTGGGTGTCATAATGATCCTACACTTTTAATTTCGTGCAGTTTTGACCTTGTCAGCCAGAGATATTGAGATGAAAACACCTAATTTTTTGCTTTTTAAATTTTTAACTAGGTGGCGCTATACATGAAATAAGTGGTAATGGGATGGGTTGACATGCCCCCTTAAGACCAACATACAAAAAAAAGGTGGACCTCCTAGGCCCTACGGTTCTCGAGATATTCACAGAAAACTGTCTCCGGCCACCTACAGGCCAGTTGGTGTATAGTAACATAAATTAATTTATTGTGTGGCCCCCCATGAACGGAATTCCACAAAACTTGGCGTGCATACAGAGGGTGTCATAATGATCCTACACTTCCAATTTCGTGCAGTTTTGACTATGTTAGGTCACAGATACCTTCAATTACACCACCTCATTTTTACTTTTTTGTGTTTAACTAGGTGGCGCTATACATGAAATGAGTGGTTATGGAATGGGTTGACATGGCCCCTTGAGATCAACATACAAAAAAAAAATGGTCCTCCTAAACCCTACGGTTTTCGAGATATTCACAGAAAACTGTGTCTGCCCTACCCTCCTTTCGGGGGGTCCAATTCAGCGGGGGGGCTACAGATCAAAACGAAAAACGATGGTTCCATGCTATCCATGTGGGGTTACATGTCCACCAAGTTTCGTGTACCCCGGTCTTTCAGTGTCCCGGGAATCATTGACGGAAATTTGGGCATGCGAAAAAGAAAAAAAAAAAAAAAAAGAAAAAGAAAAAAAAAAAAAAAATCTGACTAAACCTATATGACCGCCGCTTCGCTGCGCGGCGGTCATAATAACACAATCCAATGTGTGTCTCTCAATTGTCCCCCGCTGACCACCTCACACATTTCTCTAGATTTTGCAACGAACTTACATGACACAATGCCATAAAATATGCCAGTTTTAGGACACAGAATAATGTTTGTAATGATACCAGGTAGGCCAGGTATTGTCGAAGGTGCATGGTGAAGTGAAATTCTTACTTTGGAAAACAAACATTTGCCGATATCATCGCCGATCATCAGAATATTGCAACAGATTCTGTGTTCTGGACTGCAGGTAACTTGTTAAGCCAGTGGTTCTCAAACTTTTATTTCATTCCCCACTTTGATCAAGGGGCATGACTGATGATAGTGGAGATAACGTGTTATCCCGAGGCTTTTGCAAGTCAGCATCTTCAACGGTAGTCTATTAAAAATATAAGTTTTCGATGTCCCAAACGGAGAGCCATACTTTATTGTTTTTAACGATCTCTATGCTACTCACAAACATGTAGGCATGGGGACATGATGAAGTAGGCTATCCAACTGTCGTGTGTTAAATTATTGAGATTACGAGCCAGTGGTTTTCAAACATTATGCGTGACTCGGACATCTGACTAAATGCAACAGGCTCATATCGTCCTCGCAAAATGAGGACCAGTGTTTTGTCAAATTGCAAATAGCTATTCTTTTTAACTATTTTTTTATGATAGTAGCCTATACAAAAAGCACTTCATACTATCTTAATCTTGGAATATGGGGAGGGAAGTGGCGCGTCTGCAGTCAGCCAAATATGAATGTAATTCTGCGGCATAAAGCAGATGTATTTGTTTATTGTACAGAAAAATAAAAATGACATGTCAAGCAGTCAATTGACTACATTGCAGTCAAGAAGTAGGGCAAATTAATTTATGAAACCAAAACGTGGGTCATAGTTGTCTAAGCCTCTATTGCGTAGCCTGTTAAAAACGTTGCCAGATAGTATTAAATCGGCAACAACATTGTTTTCTGCAGAAGCCTACCCAAGGCTACAGATTTATTCTGAACAGTTATTTCTCTACTGGCTCAATTATCACACCACTGTTTTGATTTGCGTAGTTGCGTTAACCCCAACACTGACAAAAATGTAGACAGCAAATTTCGATTTCGATTTTCGTGTAGTCAAGCCTTAAGCCATACCCAAGTAGCCTAAATCGAGGTAATGTTTAATTATGCATGATTTATTTTGTTATTGAATTCGTAGGCTGGGATTACTCTCGGCAACAATTATGTAAGGGACGGCAGGCAGAGCGATGTACAGTGGCTGAAAGTGGTACTAAAGCTTCACGCAGCTTCACGCCGCGTAATGCGCGAATGAAGTGGTCATTTGAAAGCGATGCCCACTGTAGGTGAGCTTAAAGGGAAACTTGGCAGGATTAGCTATATTTCCCCCTCTGCTGGAGAAGTTGTGTATTATGCTATTTCAAAATGTGAAAAAAGTAACAATAAAGCACATGGATTTGTTTACAAGCTAGCGAAACGGTTAGCATAAGTTCGGCAGAACAAAGTGGATGTTACAAGGTAAGAAACACGATTTAAAACGAATTTCTTGTTTCTCACTTCTCTTACTTGGACAGTGACTTTTGGGCCATGAGCCACAGGCCCAAAAAGGGGCGTGTCACTACCACTTGGGGGGGCAAATTCTCACTATATTTTTCTGAAAGCTACATATCTCTGGAGTATAAAATGGTATGATGGCAAGTTGGATCTTGTAGCGTTGTGGCTGTACAGGCCTTCAAAGTTGACCTGATTTGAAAAAAGGAAATTCCGCCTATTGGCTTTTTTTTGTTAAACCACTCATAAGAGCCCAGAAAATAATCCAAACCTCATTATTACTGATGCATATGTGGTGTTTGTGGTTGGCATACATATTTTGAAGCATTATGTGATTTTGCCCTTCATTTTGGTTGATAAAATTCAAGATTTATGTGTAATAATGAGCAAATCTACGTTTTCAGAGACACAACATGTTGCAGCACTAATTAAAATGCCCACTACCTCATTAATCAATGTATTTATACCTTCCTACCTCCCAGCAGAGACTTGAAATACAAATGATTACATAGGTCTGCATTGCTATGCTATTTACTATTTGTAAATGTACTATTCGGAAACACCCACCCAAAATTCAGTAAATTAGTATTTTCTTGAAAATACCCATAAGAGATATTCCAAGAGATCAAAACATCATGATTACCAATCACATATTACCTTTACATTTAAGGAATACCATATGAAAAGTGTTGACATCACCACATGTACCCAGCTTAACATAAATATTATAACTAGATGTACCGCATAGCGGTACAAAATATGACCGCCGCGCAGTCGTGTACATCCGTTCCGTGAAAATAAATCACACTTCAATGTCTCCATATTTTACTCCATCCCCCACTCTTGAAACTTTTGTGTATGCTTGTTTGGCATGCCTGAGTGTGTGTGTGCGGCTGCACAGAAAGTAGCCTACTGGTGCTGAAAAGGTGAATAGATTGTAGAATAGCCAAAGAAGATGTAGCATTGTTATAAAACCTTTAAAATCTCTAAACAATCACAAGTAGGGCAGTTAATCACAGTTCATCCATTGCAACTGGATTGATGAAAGGTCACTTACACCTGTAGGCTACATTGTATTTGGGAAAAGCAAAAGGTATCAGCATAATTTTATTTATTTATTTATTTTTTATGTATTTATAAACAAAAACATCTCTGTCAGTTCCATGCCGTTTTCAACAGCTATCAAAAACAAAGGTCATTTTTGGATGGATGGATTGTGAATGTTTCTTCTTCTACATAAGATTTTAGTCATCTTTAGTTCATGTAATACTTTATTGTCAATGCACAAATTAAGTAACAGTAGTCTGAAACGTTATTGTTATTGCACAAATTAAGTAACAGTAGTCTGAAACGAAATGCTGTTTTACATCTAACCAGTGGTGCAAATAACTGACATGTCCAAATGGGCCTTGATTAAATGCGTCGCTAGACTGTTCATACACATTTTAACGGGACAAAGTTGAAGAGCTTTTGTCCGTTATTGTTCGTGCAAATATAGGCTGATTCATGTTCCCTTGCATTGTGTAACTGAGGTCCATGGCTAGTCTGGCTTTCATCAGACCAAGCTCAATCTTTTAAGAAATAAAAAAATAAATAGCGGGCAGATCAGGCTGGGTTCACCCAGCCTAGTCCATAGGCACCCGATATTGTTTAATTTTCCGATTGAGATATACACGCTCTGGCTATTCTAAATGCAAAAATGCATCAGGGAGTTATGACAAAACTGTAACTAACAAACTAGAGCCTAATAGAAAGCTGTTAGCTTCCCTAAGCTACAGGTAGGATTATAAGGTAGGCCTATTTACAACATAAATTGTCAATAGGCTATGCTTGGCGACACAAATAAAATCTCCTTTGGAAACCAATGGCTTACGCCTTACAGTATCAAGCGGACTTAAACTGCCATATCGTGGCGAAAAGTTGTAATAACATTCACGCAGCTCCATGAGTCAAGGAAAGCGCGAATGAAGTAGCCACTTCTAAATGGGACCCACTACACAATAGCTTAAGGTGTGTTGCTAAAGCAGCCATAATGAAATGAAGGTGTCATTGTTTGGATACTTCACACACACATGCTTTTTAATTTCACAGACTACAACTACCAAGCTGGAATCAAAGCACATCGATTCCCCTCTCACACCCTGCACGCACTTAAAACAAAATAAACAGGCGTCTCAGTCTCACGCATGTATAGGCAAAACTGTATCAGACCGGTGTAACGTTGGTAAATCTTCCATTGCACAGAATGATTTTGAAGCACGTGCAATAAATGACAGTCGAAAGATACAAACAGTGCTGCTATCAATTTGCTTGGTATAACCGCATTTATAGTTTTCTACAAATGCAATCAATCAAATGGGCCTCCATCACTCAACCAACGCTAACGGTAACATTACCTAGGTCCTTATTGATATTACAAGATTAACGTACCTGCAGTAAAAACCAAGCATGTCCGATAAACATCCTCAGATTTATTTCGGCTTCAAGAAAAAATGGGAATTACACTTCATGTGAACATCGTCCTATCCTTATTAGATGTTCGCTGCGGTAAATTACAGTCCTTGTAGGAAGCGTCCATTGTTTTTCCAACCCACTTTTAACTTCCAACAAAATTACGTCTCACTGCAACGATGCGCCATCTAGTGGACAAACGGCTACTTATCGCCAATACTGAAAATGCAGCCATGATGATGATGATGAATATTTATTTTGGCTTTCTTTTAATCCTACTGAATTTATAATTATGTATCGGCCGTTCTAATACCGATAGTATGTGGGTGCCTGTGTGTGTGCATGTGTATATGTGTGCACCGCCATTTATAGGCCAATGAGTGTACAGTCACTAAATGTACACATAACCTAATTTTTTTTAGACCCCCCCATGGATGAAATTCTACGAAACTTGGCATACCCCCAGACCCCCAGAGAATGCCAGGTCAATCATACACATAAAATTTGGTGCAGTTCTGAACATCTTAACTGAAGATAGGGGCGATTAAAGCAGAATAATATTGCATTTTCATTTTTTACCGGGGGGGGGGTGCAAATCACAAATGAGTGATTATGGGCCAGGTTGATGTGGGCCCTTGAGACCAACATACCATAAAAGATTCTTCATCCTCAGTGCCACGGTTCAGGTAGTTATTTAGGAAAAACTGTTTTTTTTTGCGGTTCGGGGGGCCCAGCACAGGGGGGGGCGGGGTGGGGGGGGTGGTGGTCCCCGGGGAAGAAATGAAATTTTTCCGTAAAAGTCTAGTGGGGCTACATACCCACCAAATTTCATGTACCCCGGTGGTTCGGTGTCCCGGGTATCAATGACCAAAAATTGAGGAAGTAGATGACGGGAAAAATTCTTGAATTGTGTGCATGTGTGCGTGTACAAGTTTATGTTTATGTGTGTGGGTGTGTGTGTGTGTGTGTGTCTATGTGCGTGCTTGTGTGTTTGCCTGCGTATGTGTGTTTGTGCATGTGCATGCATGCGTACATATGTCTACTGTGTGAGTATGTGTCATACGTATGATTACTGTAAATGTATGTGTGTGCGTGTGTATCTGTTTATGCACATGTGTGCACATGGAATGGGTTAACATGACCCCTGGAGGCAAACATACAGAAAAAATTCATCCTAGGCCCTACAGTTCTCAAGATATTCACAGAGAACTGTGTCTGCCCTACCCTCCTTTCGGGGGGTCCAGTCCAGCGGGGGGGCTACAGATCAAAACGAAAAAATGACGGTTCCATGCTATCCATGTGGGGGTACATGCCCACCAAGTTTCATGTACCCCGGTCTTTCAGTGTCCCGGGAATCCTTGTTGGTGTACGTCACTAAATGTACACATAAATTATTTTATTGTAAGGCCCATGAACGAAAGTACACAAAACTTGGCATGCATTCGGAGGGTGTCATAATGATCCTACACTTTTAATTTCGTGCAGTTTTGACCTTGTCAGCCAGAGATATTGTGATGAAAACACCTAATTTTTTGCTTTTTAATTTTTAACTAGGTGGCGCTATACATGAAATAAGTGGTAATGGGATGGGTTGACATGCCCCCTTAAGACCAACATACATAAAAAAGGTGGACCTCCTAGGCCCTACGGTTCTCGAGATATTCACAGAAAACTGTCTCCGGCCACCTACAGGCCAGTTGGTGTATAGTAACATAAATTAATTTATTGTGTGGCCCCCCATGAACGGAATTCCACAAAACTTGGCGTGCATACAGAGGGTGTCATAATGATCCTACACTTCCAATTTCGTGCAGTTTTGACTATGTTAGGTCACAGATACCTTAAATTACAACACCTCATTTTTACTTTTTTGTGTTTAACTAGGTGGCGCTATACATGAAATGAGTTATGGAATGGGTTGACATGGCCCCTTGAGATCAACATACAAAAACAAAATGGTCCTCCTAAACCCTACGGTTTTCGAGATATTCACAGAAAACTGTGTCTGCCCTACCCTCCTTTCGGGGGGTCCAGTCCAGCGGGGGGGGCTACAGATCAAAACGAAAAACGATGGTTCCATGCTATCCATGTGGGGTTACATGCCCACCAAGTTTCGTGTACCCCGGTCTTTCAGTGTCCTGGGAATCATTGACGGAAATTTGGGCATGCGAAAAAGAAAAATCTGACTAAACCTATATGACCGCCGCTTCGCTGCGCGGCGGTCATAATTATAAAGATTTGGATTATTTTCTGGGCTCTTATGAGTGTTTTAACAAAAAAAGCCAATAGGCGGAATTTCCTTTTTTTTTCAAATCAGAGGTCAACTTTGAAGGCCTGTACAGCCACAAAGCTACAAGATCCAACTTGCTATCATACCATTTTATACTCCAGAGATATGTAGCTTTCAGAAAAATATAGTGAGAATTTGCCTGCCCCCCAAGTGGTAGTGACGACCCCCTGTGGCTCATGGACTAGTGGTCTCAATGTTGCAAGGTTGGTTTCCGCCTGGGGATGCTAGGAGGAGCGGGGAAGTCACCATCATTTAACCATCCAAATGATTTCCATAGGAACAGGTCATTTATCCATCCAAATGGTTTCCATAGTAACATGTCATTTAACCATCCAAATGGTTTCCATAGTAACAGGTCATTTAACCATCCAAATGATTTCTAAACAGGTTTATTACGTTGAAATAGTTGCCCTTTAAAACAGGCATGATATCGTTGTTTGTATTTATTACTGCGCAATCACAACCCCTTTACTCTCACTCCCTGCTTCTGTATGTGTGTGTGTGTGTGTGTGTGTGTGGTCTAACCTGCCAGTCGGGTGTCTTGGCGTAGGACAACGTCTCACTGCTGAGCCAGAAGTAGCGCTTCTTGAAGGCGAAGCGTTTGAGCAGCTGCGGACCCTCTGGCTTGTGCTTGTGCAGGAACCCCTCCTTCACCGTCACACACGGCAGGAACATCACTCTCTGGGACACCTCTGCTACTGACACAGGGGGAGAGAAGGAGAGGGGGGGGGGGGGGGAGAGGGAGAGAGAGAGAGGGAGGGAGGGAGAGAGAGGGGGAACATTTTCCCCTGTTAACCCATTTTTACCTTATAGTAGTAATGGAGAATGGACACAAGGGGGAGCTCTAAAGCAACTTCAGTTACAACTGAGTGTGTGTGTGTGTGTGTGTGTGTGTGTGTGTTTGTGTTTTGGGGTGGGGGGAGGGGGTGTGCACACCTGTATGGGTGTGTGTGTGTGTGTCAGGCTTGTGCAAAATTCTGAATTTATTTGAGATTGACTCAATTCTTGAATTTTAATTGACGTAAAAATTCAAAAAATTCAAAAAAAATTCAAGTTAAAAGGAATGAAAGGAAGTAGAACTGAAAATGAAATTCAAAGAATTCATATACATAATTTAAGGGTAGTGTTTAACAATAAATCTTCACAGTATATGTCAGATATGATTGCATCAAACACACAACTTATTAGTGATGCACCGATGTGAAAATTGATACCGATAACCAATATTAATATTGCTGTTATGGTCGATACCAATATTTACCGATGTCGATATCTCTGTATAGAAAACACATTTTTATGATAATCAAATAAAGAGCTATTTTCCAAAACGCATTTTTTAAAATAACATTTCAATAGCCTACCTTAGAACACCAGAGGATTACAATATAATATATAATATAATATATCTGTATTATTTGATATCCTACGGAGCCCCCCGGGTGACATGGGGGAAAAAAAAACATGGGTTAAAAATTTTTTTTTTAAAAATTAATGTGGGAAAAAAAACACGAAGAAGAAAAAAAAAAAAAAAAAAAAGATGTACTTTTGCGGGATCTCGCAAAACTTTTTTTCTACTTTTGGAACTTGCTGGGCTTCCTACTTGACCCCAATAGGCCCACAAACCACTACCGCTAGATGGCAATCATATCAGAGGGCCGAACGAGCGAACCGGGAGGAACAAAGGTCCGTTAAATTCTGTCAATAATTGCATAGGCCTTTGATCATAATTGTAGCGCCGAGCTTAGTTGCATTGTGATGTTCCTGTATGTTGTGTGTGTGTGTCAGAGGCGTATCAAGCTTTTTAAAAGTGTGGGGGTTGTGGGATAGGAAAATGAAACACTCTGGCCAAATTATAAACTAGATGTACCGCATAGCGGTACAAAATATGACCGCCGCTCAGTCCTGTACATCCGTTCCGCGAAAATAAATCACACTTCAATTTGTCTCCATATTTTACTCCATCCCCCACTCTTGAAACTTTTGTGTATGCTTGTTTGGCATGCCTGAGTGTGTGTGTGCGGCTGCACAGAAAGTAGCCTACTGGTGCTGAAAAGGTGAATAGATTGTAGAATAGCCAAAGAAGATGTAGCATTGTTATAATACCTTTAAAATCTCTAAACAATCACAAGTAGGGCAGTTCATCACAGTTCATCCATTGCAACTGGATTGATGAAAGGTCATTTACACCTGTAGGCTACATTGTATTTGGGAAAAGCAAAAGGTATCAGCATAATGTTATTTATTTATTTATTTATTTATTATGTATTTATAAACAAAAACATCTCTGTCAGTTCCATGCCGTTTTCAACAGCTATCAAAAACAAAATTAATTTTTGGATGGATGGAGTTTTTTGTGAATGTTTCTTCTTCTACATAAGATTTTAGTCATCTTTAGTTCATGTAATACTTTATTGTCAATGCACAAATTAAGTAACAGTAGTCTGAAACGTTATTGTTAATGCACAAATTAAGTAACAGTAGTCTGAAACGAAATGCTGTTTTACATCTAACCAGTGGTGCAAATAACTGACATGTCCAAATGGGCCTTGATGAAATGCATCGCTAGACTGTTCATACACATTTTAACGGGCCAAAGTTGAAGAGCTTTTGTCCGTTATTGTTCGTGCAAATATAGGCTGATTCATGTTCCCTTGCATTGTGTAACTGATGTCCACGGCTAGTCTGGCTTTCATCAGACCAAGCTCAATCTTTTAAGTAATCAAAAAATAAATAGTGGGCAGATCAGGCTGGGTTCACCCAGCCTAGTCCATAGGCACCCGATATTGTTTAATTTTCCGATTGAGATATATACACGCTCTGGCTATTCTAAATGCAAAAATGCATCAGGGAGTTATGACAAAACGGTAACTAACAAACTAGATCCTAATAGAAAGCTACAGGTAAACTAGATCCTACTTCCCTAAGCTACAGGTAGGATTATAAGGTAGGCCTATTTACAACATAAATTGTCAATAGGCTATGCTGGCGACACAAATAAAATCTCCTTTGGAAACCAATGGCTTACGCCTTACAGTATCAAGCGGACTTAAACTGCCATATCGTGGCGAAAAGTTGTAATAACATTCACGCAGCTCCATGAGTCAAGGAAAGAACGAATGAAGTAGCCACTACTAAATGGGACCCACTACACAGTAGCTTAAGGTGTGTTGCTAAAGCAGCCATAATGAAATGAAGGTGTCATTGTTTGGATACTTCACACACACGTGCTTTTTAATTTCACAGACTACAACTACCAAGCTGGAATCAAAGCACATCGATTCCCCTCTCACACCCTGCACGCACTTAAAACAAAATAAACAGGCGTCTCAGTCTCACGCATGTATAGGCAAAACTGTATCAGACCGGTGTAACGTTGGTAAATCTTCCATTGCACAGAATGATTTTGTAGCACGTGCAATAAATGACAGTCGAAAGATACAAACAGTAAAATTATTTTATTGTAAGGCCCCCCATGAACGAAAGTACACAAAACTTGGCATGCATTAGGAGGGTGTCATAATGATCCTACACTTTTAATTTCGTGCAGTTTTGACCTTGTCAGCCAGAGATATTGTGATGAAAACACCTAATATTTGGCTTTGTAATTTTTAACTAGGTGGCGCTATACATGAAATAAGTGGTAATGGGATGGGTTGACATGCCCCCTTAAGACCAACATACATAAAAAAGGTGGACCTCCTAGGCCCTACGGTTCTCGAGATATTCACAGAAAACTGTCTCCGGCCACCTACAGGCCAGTTGGTGTATAGAAACATAAATTAATTTATTGTGTGGCCCCCCATGAACGGAATTCCACAAAACTTGGCGTGCATACAGAGGGTGTCATAATGATCCTACACTTCCAATTTCGTGCAGTTTTGACTATGTTAGGTCACAGACTGACGCAGCTCCATGAGTCAAGGAAAGAACGAATGAAGTAGCCACTACTAAATGGGACCCACTACAGGGGTTAGGTCACAGATACCTTCAATTACAACACCTATTTTTTACTTTTTTGTGTTTAACTAGGTGGCGCTATACATGAAATAAGTGGTTATGGAATGGGTTGACATGGCCCCTTGAGATCAACATACAAAAAAAAAATGGTCCTCCTAAACCCTACGGTTTTCGAGATATTCACAGAAAACTGTGTCTGCCCTACCCTCCTTTCGGGGGGTCCAGTCCAGCGGGGGGGCTACAGATCAAAACGAAAAACGATGGTTCCATGCTATCCATGTGGGGTTACATGCCCACCAAGTTTCGTGTACCCCGGTCTTTCAGTGTCCCGGGAATCATTGACGGAAATTTGGGCATGCGAAAAAGAAAAAAAAAAAAAAAAAAAAAAAAATCTGACTAAACCTATATGACCGCCGCTTCGCTGCGCGGCGGTCATAATAACTCCCTACAGGGACATGGTAAGTATTTTCTAAGAGGGGTGCGGACTATATTGGTGTCCGGGAGTTTCTCCCCCGAAAAAAAATGGAAATTCTGTTTGCTATCACACCATTTTAATGCAGTTTGGGAGGGACAGAAGAAGCAGCGCCCGTCATATGTGTGGCTCATGTGACATGTAGGCCTACATGCTACCTGCTATCACTTCACTATTTGACACTACCCTATATGGAGACATATCTCATGTTATAAATCAAGAAATCATTTCAGAAATTATGTTTTGTGCATATGGGTTAGCAGGCTACAATAAATTGCCTAATATTACCTATTAAATAAATGTAAAGGACACAGAACTGTAAGCTCAAATTCAAAAACGTTTGAAGTCTACCCATACATATGCAAAGGGAATATAAATAAATTGTGTTGCATATAGCCAGCTTTCTATGCATTTTTCCATTGATTGTTACAGGAAGCCACGTTGTTGTTTAAACTATTGTTGCTTCTAGCCCACGTTAGGCTACAGTTTCACTTGCTGCAGGGACGCACACATTGCATGAGCGATCATAAGCGTTCTATCTCCGATGTAGCCTAGAACTCAAATGTGTCTTGATGCCGCCGTTTGTAAGATCAGATCAAATAAGACATTCTAAATGGAACGCGATGTAATTGAGCTGTTCCTTTCCAAGCGTCTTGGAGACGTACTGTATGTGTGCTGACTGGGCTATGTCTATATAGTTGATGACACCAAATGAATAAGTATGCTGCAAATGAGCAGACGTGTGAAGCACCGGGCATAACTTAATTTCGTGGTTACGTGGAGCAGTAATAGGTTAATTGTTGAGGAGGCCCATAGTTTGAGAAAAGCTGCAGATCATAGGCAGAGAAAGCATAATGCTCTGAGAACAGTAGCCAAAGGTTTTCCTGCAGAAACAGGTGCCTTGGTGCACGCACCCCGCTTTCACTTTGACTCCCTGCATTGTGACAAAAACTGTCAGTCAGACAGTGAATTTTGGTTTACTAAATTAGCATAATGCGGTAACAATTATCATTTCAATTCTATCTGAAATCTGCTCCCTGCAGACGTTACAGTGCAGACCCAAGCAGCAGCTTAGCCTTGAAAGACGCACACTTTGAATTTGATCAGAGCGGCTCTTAGTCCAGGCAATCTATGAGAAAAAATCACCCAACCCAAAACTAATTGCAACAGAAATGATTTTTGTTGTATTCAGTTCATGAAACCTTCCCAAATCACATACCAAAAGTCCATGAAAATCCAAGTGGTGGAACATTGTCAAAATTGGAATTATGTGTGCATAGGTCAATGGCGAAAAGCTGCACTTTTGGCAGTTTTATTGAACTTTTATAGTACAGGGGATATGTGAAAATTAGGTCAAATTCTTTCATATAAGCATGAAACTTGGTGAACTTGTACAGTTTGGAGCCCTGAACATTTTCAGATATAAAATAATTATCAAAAAACCCTAATGGTCGCTGTGGCAACCATTAAATGTTCCACTATAACTGAATTACACCTATATTCTTCATTATATCTCCTGAACCAAACATGGTCTCTCAGAACAAGTGATGCCTACAGGGATGAGCAGTATTTATGGTACATGTATTCCATATTTCAAATACAAAATATATCGTATATTCGCAATTTGTATTTGACTGGGTTGAATAATTTGTATCAAAATACTTTATAGGTATGTATTTTTGTAGTTTAAAATATTGACAACTATTTTTGGTAAAACCAATACTTTTGGTTATGTGATGACATAAAAGTGCAAAACATTGAATGTAGCCTCTGACTGGTGCTGACTTAGAAATTTGCCCACACTTGTGATAATATTGACATTCAGGAAGATGATCCAGTGCAAGTTGAGTAACTTTAGGCGGGTCAATATAGGGTTCAACATCAAAAAAATTGATACAAAAGGTTTTTTTATGGATTCTGGTACTGGCATGCTAAATAACATACTAAAAATCTAGTAAAATCTGACTTTGAGAAAGGGGTCATTTTCAAGATGGCCACCAAAATGGCTGCCAAGAGGTTACAATGGCTATGGGCCCTATCATGACAGTCAACAGCACGGCGCAAAGCGTATAATCATCACGATGCAACACTATTCTACTTTAGAATATTGTACACTATTGTACACGTATTTCTATTACGTTTTTTGTTATCTGTCTCTTTTATTGAACAACGCACCAAGGGGTGTGGAAATTAACGACCTAAGGAGGGGTCTAGCGCTTATTTTAAAGGGACACCAGGCAAGCCTGATGCCTTTTCTCTACAAAACTCCCACACGCTCGGTCTGAAGCTCTTTTCCTTTTTGTTTGCATCTTCCGTCAAGGGTTTTTGTTGCTTCTTTGCCGGCTCTGCCATTATACACACGTTTGCAACAATCGCGTTTCGTTAGCCTGCCCCTGTGCTGTGAATGCAGGATGTAAACTGATCCTGCTTCGGTCGGCGGGTACGATACACTGAACTTGCAAGCGGGATATTCTTCCATATCATATACCGACTTACGAAGATGAGTAATTAAACGTTGCCTGGTGTCCCTTTAAGAGTGCATTATCAACAGTGATGGGCGAGTGCACAATTACACCCTGCCTTTCTCGTCCACAGGAACGTGCACCAGCGCACATCCATGTAAAACATTACAAATTACACGATTACAATGGGGAACATAATTATAATAAAGATATCAGTAATACGTCCCACAATGAGTAATTATTCACCATCATTTGCAAAGTCACAAGATGTAAGCAACTCCTCTGCAGGATAAATGTCCTTAGGTTTCTTATTTATTTAAACACTATTGTAAGTTTTGCCTTTTTCAGGCCATTTTGTCAATGGTAACATATTGTCAGTCAATAGTAAAAGTATTTAACTGTGTATAACTGTTTTGTCGTTGACTATGATACCACGGAGAAGTTAGTTTCACATTGACAATGACTTCAAATAATACACAAGTGCAGATGTGTGTAGGCTATACTCTGCTTGGTTTTAGTAAAGCATATTTTAGTGGAATACCTGTTCCATACGGTCTCGCATGCAAGCAGATTCCTTCAAATGCGCCGCTGACTATCAAAATATCGATGCGCTTTTTGAAGTCGCACTGTTTGCTGTTAAAGGGAATGACAGATGTCACTCTCATTAGTTTAAAGGATGTTAAGCCCAAAACACACCCATGACTAATTAAGAAACATAAGATCCACCTTTTTGCCGGACTTTTGAAAACAAAACCACACCCAATGTGGACTTGACAAACCCCTAAGCTATTTGCTAGTGACCATGTGTATTAGACAAATATAGCCCTATATCTCAATTACTATTCAGCCCACAGGGGTGAATCTGAGGACAAACGATGGTCAAATTAAACAATAATATGATTTTAAATGTTAACATTGAACATTTTTGAATGCTCTAGCTTTTTCAGCGATATATTAAAATCAGTGTGTTTTAATACAGAGTAAATGCAATATAGGAATATGTACCATGTCCAAGGCATGGAGGAAGATAATACTTAACTGGCATTATATCTCATCTAGAGGGCATATGCTTTTAGAAAATATATAGTTTAGGGTGGTTAATCTGTTTTCCCTGGACATTATAGGCCAAAATGTATCGACTTTACACTAGATTCAGCTTTACAGAATACAGGGCAATGTATTGTGCATGGCATGGAGGAAGATGGGAAATGTCTGAAATTGTGTAATATCTCTTCTAGAGGGTATATGCTTTCAGAAAATATATAGTTTAGGGTGTTTAATTTGTTTTCCCTTGACTGTACATGCCAAAATGTGTCTGCTGTACTCTAGATTCGCCTTTGCAGAATAGAGGGCAATATGTTGTGCATGGCATGGAGGAAGATGAGACATGTCTTAACTGGTGTTATATCTCATCTACAAGTAATATGCTTTCAGAAAATATATAGTTTAGGGTATTTATTCTGTTTTTCATAGACAGTATAGGCTAAAATCTATCCGCTTTACACTAGATTCACCTATACAGAATATAGGGCAATGTATGTGCATGGCATGGAGGAAGATGGGAAATATCTTAAATGGTGTTATATCTCCTCTGGAGGGTTTATGCTTTCAGAAAATATATAGTTTAGGGTGTTTAATTTGCTTTCCCTAGACAGTATATGTCAAAATGTCCGTTTTACACTAGATTCGCCTATACAGAATAGATGGCAAAGTATTGTGCATTGCATGGAGGAAGATGGGACATGTCCTAATTGGTGTCACATCACTTCTAGAGCTTATATGTTTTTAGAAAATATGTAGTTTATGATGTTTAATTTGTTTCCCTTAATAGTGCAGGCCAAAATGTATCAGCAGTTCACTTGATTCGCCTATACAGAATAGAGGAGTATGTATTATGCATGGTGTGAAGGAAGATGGGACATAAGTTGATTAATGCTATATTTCATGTACAGGGCATATGCTTTTAGAATATGTATAGTTTTGGCTGTTCTATTATTTTGGTAAAACCATGACCCATGCATAGGCATGCATTTTAATTATTAAGCTTAAACTATATTTATTAGTATAGCATGCACCTTTTGCCAGACATCACAACAGTCACCTCTTTGGAGGCTAGCTGCAGTTATCTGCACCTTTCTGTCGAATTTGGACATTATCCTGTCCATCTTCAACTTTGCCTTTATAATTTTCCTTTATTCATTCACTTACATAAACATACTGTGCTGTCTGATTACTGTTTTAGCCAAAATCGTGCAAAGTAAAGAGGCATCATACAGGCCCCTCTGATTGGATAGACAGTCTCTCAGTCAACCCCCGGGCAAGAGGTCAATTACTATAAGTCTATAAGTCTTGGAAAATGATGAACTGATACTTTTGTGTGATAGGCCTATACTGTATATGATTCAGTGGCCTCTAAATCAGACCACCAAAAACACTTTCCTAGGCTAAATAATGCTTAACTATGTGTTGTACAACTTTAACATTGTGGAACACTTGCAAAAACACACTGGCTCTATTTAAAGACTCAACAACCATTTCCATTGATTCAAAGGAATGTAAAAATAGACACCAATTAGCAACAAACCAGTCTGAAATAAGCCTGAGAAATGTACTAACTCTTTGAAAATAAAAGAATGTTCCTCAACAATGCAATATTAAAATTCCATGTTAAGTTAGATGGGGTCAGATATTCTTTAGAATGCTTATTCTACAACATTCTAATTACAGTTTGGTCAGTATCTGCTGAAGGATAATGCATAAAACAACCCTCATTTTAACATATTTCCACCAACTGGATTTTCATGGACTTTTACTATGGTGTTTAGATCACCAATTTAAATATAAAAATGTGAAAATAAATTCTGTTGCAATTAGTTTTGGGTCAGACCTTACTTTGCCTGGACTATCTGGTTCTTCACCTAAATTGATGTGATTGGCTGGATGACCGTTCAATCAAATCAACAGACCTATTTGTGTCTCTGTGTGTGAGTTATAGATACGGTTCCAACTCTTTACGGGAGCGTTTATTTCCATATTTTACTTTCAATTTAATCTGACAAAAAGTGTGGGGGATAGAATCGTGTTCCAGCAAAATTGTGTACGTTATAACAGCCACATCCCCCACGCTTGCTACGCGCCTGTGTGTGCGCGTGTGTGTGTGTGTG
>NC_055964.1:38433082-38458082 GCF_018492685.1 Alosa sapidissima | reverse complement strand
TGTGTGTGTGTGTATTTTTCTCCGGTTCCGGTCGGCGTGCTCCGTATGTAACTACCTAAACTTCCAAACTTATCTATCTTAAATCTCCTTGTTACCATCTACTTTCTACGGATTTACTGGCTACCGATTATATCTCGTGAACAAACTCTTGCATAAACTGTTGTTGCTCGAGGCTTTGGATTATCGGACTCTATAACCTTGATCGCCAAACTTTTCTGTCAAACGTTAACGTGAAACGTTAAGCCAGCATCAAGGGCTGCAAATAATACCGGGCCAAGGAAACGATATCTGGAAGAAGAAAGCATCACATTCCTTCTAACGTCTCTCAAAACTAGTGACTCAATATAAAAGTGAGATCTTCTCAGATTACTTACCCGCTACCTGTGTTCGAGTTATCAAGGAACTGCACGATATCGCTGTTGCTAGCCAACTAGCAAACAAACGTTTAAAAAACAGTTGACACCGGCGAGCCCTCGCCGCGACACGATGCCTCCCCTCAGCTGTGCACCAGGCTGCGACTCATGCGTCCTTCTCAGCGAAAAGATAGTGGAACTCGAAGCCAGAATAGCGACCCTCCATCAGATTGAGAAGGATGAACAGTTCCTCGACACCATTCTCTCCGTAAGTAACGTTACCTCTCTTACACACACAAATGCCAGATGCCCTGATTTCACTCTGTCCTCCAATACTTTAACCATGCCATGCACTAATGCAACTTCTGTCCCTGTTGCCTCTCCCCGGCCTCTGCTGAGAACCAAGCCTGCTCTGCTGGCCAGCTCCACTCCACACCAGCCTGAGCCATGGCGTAGAAGCAAGCATCACAAGCACGGCAGACGGTCCGGACGGCACCCAGGCCCAGCCCAACCTATACGACTGGAAAATCGCTATGCCATTCTGACCGAGGATGAGGAGCCCCTCCAGCCCCGAGACAACCATCCTGGTCCCTCCTCAAAGTCGGCGCCCCCCCGACCCCCTCCTCCCCGGACCTCATCAACCTCCACCCTGGTCATCGGCAGTTCCATGGTCAGAGACCTCTGCATTCCCCCATCATGTAGCGGTCCCTCCAAGGTCTACTGCTTCCCTGGTGCCAAGGTCCTTGACATCCAGCAGAAACTCCCAAGCATCCTGGCCCGCCACACCAAGGTCAACAACATCATCGTACACGTGGGCACGAACGACATCAGAGATAAGCAGTCAGTAGCACTGCAGGAAAACTACAAAACTCTCATCACCACTCTGATGGGCACAGAAAAACGCTTTGCCATCTCTGGGCCTCTCCCTACCTACAGAAAAGGTGCTGAGAGATGGTCCAGACTGTTCGATCTCCACACCTGGCTCAAACGCTACTGCGCTTCCCTAAGCATCCCCTATGTCAACAACTGGGGCTTGTTCTGGGAGAGGCCCAGTATGCTGAAGCGTGATGGTCTCCACCCAAACCAACATGGAGCCAGGCTACTCTCTGACAACATAGCGTCCACACTGAGACATTGACATTCTGTAGAAAATATTACAGATTCACGCCCCCCAGGTATTGATTCGAATGGCATTATACATGTGGATGAGTCTGAGAATGTTTTCTGCAGGGTAACATACAATACTACTACCATAGATCAAGCTGCTTCATGCAATAGCATGACTTATGCTTATAGTTCTATTCCAACGTTGATTTCTACCCAACGTATAGTAAAAAGAAAAGACAAATTTAAAACTAGAAACCTAACAAATATTCTTTCCATACCTCAGCATATTCCTCAAAAGCCAGAGGCATTTTCAGCTAACATGGGTTTACTAAATATAGGTGCACTTACTACCAAAACCTTTGCAATCAATGATTTTATTAGTGAAAAAAAATTGGATTTTCTGTTTCTTGTTGAAACCTGGCTGACTTCAGACAGCGAAGCTGTTCTTGTTGAGACTTGTCCCCCAAATTATAATTTCTTCCACTCAATTAGACAAGGCAAACGAGGTGGTGGAATTGCCTCCATTCTCTCAAACAAATATAGTTGCACACGAGTCAACTTTGGCGAATTCGCTTCCTTTGAGTATATTGCCCTCACTCTGAAGGCTGACCCAGCTGTACTTCTATTAACCTTATACCGCCCTCCTAAACTATGGACTGGCTTTCTCGACCAGTTTTCTGAACTTATGTCGCTCATCATCACTAGCTATGATCGGATAATTGTAAATGGCGACTTCAATATTCATGTCAATAAGACAACTGATGCTAAAGCCAGTAAGTTCCTTAATGTGTTGGACAGTTTAGAGCTAAAGCAGCATGTTACAGGACCCACCCACAACCTTGGCAACACCCTCGATCTAGTCATTTCCAGAGGGATAGAAGTCACAGACTTATCAGTAAATGATATAAATATGTCTGATCATCATTGTGTATCTTTTAATATTGTACTACATACTCCAAAAATTCATCCCGAAATTGCAATCAAATCGCGACTCTTGGACATAGACTCCATAAATTTAGATATTTTACATCATCCCATTGATCAAATGGTAGAGGCTCTCAATCGTGAATTAGGCGCTCTGCTTGACAGAGTGGCACCCTTAAAGACTAAAAAAAGGCCCTGTAGCAAACTGACACCTTGGATGAACGAAAATATCCATGATCTAAAAAGATCATGTAGGAAAGCTGAGAGAACATGGAGAAAAACTAAGTTACAGGTTCACCGTGCCATTCTAAAAGAAAAAATTGCAAATTATAATAGAGCTATTCGGAATGAGAGGAGGAACCACTTCTCTAAGGTAATTGCTGAAAACAGTGGAAACTCTAGGGTGTTGTTCTCTACCATTGATAGGCTATTGCATCAAACACCTTTTGATACACTCAGTCAGGCATCCTCTCTAAGATGCGAAGAATTTGCAGACTTCTTCAAAAACAAAGTCATTTCTATAAGGGAGGCTATTGGTAACACAAGTAATATGTTTGATAGTACACCCAAAAACAGCCCCCCAAAATTAAGGTCCTTTAGCACTATTACTCAATCTGAGCTTGGTAAAATTATAACTCAAACCGGCTCCTCAACATGTGTTTTAGATCCAATCCCTACTACATTCCTCAAAAAAGTATATGATGGCTTAGCTCCCTTTTTTCTCAAGGTAATAAATACCTCATTAGAAACAGGTATATTTCCAACTGCTTTTAAAACCGCTGTTGTGAAACCTTTACTTAAAAAGTCAAATCTTGACCATACCAATCTGAGCAACTACAGGCCTATATCAAATCTATCGTTTTTGAGCAAAGTACTTGAAAAAGTTGTTTGTAATCAGTTAAATACCTTCCTCAACGAAAACAGTATCCTTGAAAAATTCCAATCAGGTTTTAGATCAAATCACAGCACAGAAACGGCTCTAGTAAAAATAGTCAATGATCTCAGACTAGCTACCGACTCAAACAAAGTCTCAATCCTTATTCTTCTGGATTTGAGTGCGGCATTTGACACCATTGATCATAGCATCCTAATTCACCGCCTTGCGAAGTGGGTGGGTCTCTCTGATAATGCTCTAAACTGGTTTCAAACCTACATTACTGGCAGAGATTTTTATATCAGTCTAGGAGATCATGTATCTGAAAAACATGACTTGCCTTTTGGTGTGGCCCAGGGGAGCTGCCTTGGTCCCCTGCTATTTTCTCTATATATGCTTCCATTGGGAAACGTCATAAGTCAACATAATGTAAACTTCCACAGCTACGCAGATGATACCCAATTGTATCTTTCTGTTGAGCCAACTAACCCAGATGGCCTTTGCTCCCTCACTGCATGCCTAACCTCCATTAATCAGTGGATGAGCAAAAACTTTTTGAAACTAAATGATGACAAAACAGAGGTACTTCTGGTTGGACCAAAACTAAAGCGAGATATTATTCTTAGTAATCTGGGGAACTTGGCACACCAGGTCAAACCAAAAGTAACAAGCCTCGGTGTCATCTTAGATGCAGAGTTAAGTTTTAAGCCCCATATCAGTAAAGTTACTCAGACAGCCTATTTCCACTTAAGAAACATTGCCAAAGTGCGGCCCTTTTTAACTCAACAAGATGCAGAAAAACTAATTCACGCCTTTATCACTAGCAGGTTAGACTACTGCAATGCACTTTTCACTGGTCTTCCCAAAAAACATCTAAAGAAATTGGCACTCATACAGAACTCTGCGGCTAGACTTTTAACTAAGACTAAGAAGAGAGAACACATCACCCCTGTGTTGGCTGAACTGCACTGGCTCCCTATTTCCTATAGAATTGATTTTAAGGTTATGTTAATTACTTACAAAGCTCTGAATGGCATAGCACCTTCATATATCTCTGAGCTTTTAATATCTTATCAACCACAAAGGAAACTTAGATCATCCAATTCTAATCTTTTAATCGTACCCAAAGTGCTCCACAAACAAAGTGGAGAAGCTGCGTTTATCCATTATGCCCCCAAACTATGGAACACCCTGCCTCTGTACATCAAGCAGGCGAGTTCAGTAAATATTTTTAAAAAAGATCTGAAAACATACCTGTACAGGAAAGCTTTTAGTTAACTCATCTTATCCTGTAGACTACATTTTCAGATTATTCTACATCTGCTACTATTGGAGGGCGCAGCCAGCCAGAAGCAGATGGGCTCCCCCTATTAAGTCAGGTTCTGCTCAAGGTTTCTTCCTGGAATATGGGAGTTTTTCCTTGCCACAGTTGCCATATGGCGTGCTTGTGGGGGGTAAGAGGGTTAAGGCTGCCAGTCTTATGACGTCATTTTCTATATTTTTGATATGTTGCTGAGCATATCATAAACAGCAAAGAAAAGTGATTGATAATGACTGACTGACTACTATTGTGTTACATGCTTCAAATGTAAAGCACTTTGAGCTGCATTCTGTGTATGAAAGGTGCTATACAAATAAAGCTTTATTATTATTATTATTATTATTATGAATGTGTGTGTATGTCGATGTGTATGAATGTGTGTGTGTGTGTACTTTTGCCAGCAGCAACAGTGTTCGGCTGGTGCGTGTGTCGGCATGGTGATCTCTCAGGTGGAAGAGTTTGGGGGTGAGGATGGCTGGAGCGAAGAAACGCAGAAAGAAGAAACCACTGATGGACAAATACTTTACATCCTGGATACGGAGAGAAGAGAGAGAGAGAGAGAGAGAGAGAAAAACTTTACATCCTGGATACGGAGAGAAGAAAGGAGAGAGAGAGAAAAAAACAGGGGATTGGGTGTCATAATAAAAAAGGAGAAAAAGAGGAAATATATAGGGAGAGAGAAGAAAAGGATTAATGCTGGAAAGATACAGAAACACGCACACACACACACAGTTAGTGCAAAGAGAAGTGGGGACATCCTGGCACAGCCCTACTGGAAACTTCACAGCTAGCTAATACAGCTAGCTCATACAGCTAGCTAATACAGCTAGCTCATACGGCTAGCTAATACAGCTAGCTCATACGGCTAGCTAATTCAGATAATACAGCTAGCTCATACGGCTAGCCAATACAGCTAATACGGCTAGCAAATACAGCTAGCGAATACGGCTAATACAGCTAGCAATACTTCCTAGCAAATACAGTTAGCAAATACAGCTACCAAATACGCCCAGTTTTCACAGCTAGCAAATAAGCCCAGTCATTCAATTGTGTGACGTCAATATTAAAGCGCTATACTCTGGGGGCATGTCCGTGAGCTTCCATTTACATGTCCACAGAGTGTAGCACTGTAGCTGCCTGGCTCCAAAATTATTTTTTAATTTACATTTTACAAAGCGTAAAACTTTTCCAGAATTCGGGTTGTAACATGTAAACGTGAGTACACATAAACATGTTACATGCAAATGGACAAATGAATGTGTGTTGCTTAGCAACGCCTGATGCAAATGGACAAATGAATGTGTACGAATAGTCTTTTGGTTCAACTTGGTACAGTATTTGTTGCTTAGCAACGCCTGATGCTGAAAACTGGAACTATTTTTGACGTTGGATAATGAATAGAAAAAGCTCTAATATTATATAATATAATATAATATATATAATAATCTCTAATAATCTCTAAAATATGTGTCTTCAAATTCAAATAATCAGAACTTAATAATCACAACTCTTACTTACCATAACAGCAGGTAAGAGAAATACACACACACACACACAAACAATCACACTATATGGTGTCTTCAAATTCAATTAATCAGAAGTTAATAATCACAACTCTTACTTACCACAACAGCAGGTAAGACACACACACACACACACCTGGTGCTGTGATTGGGGGAACTGCTCCTCCACCCTCTTGTGTAGCTGTTTGAACACCACCCTCATGACCAGGGGACAGTGTGGCTCCGACCCCACAATGGCGTCCATGATGGAGCTGAGGTACCCCTGCAGTAGCCCCACACTGCTCTCCCTTACCTCCGCCTCCGACACCGCACCCTTAAACGAGATACGCCTGACACACACACACACACATATTATGGAGCTGAGGTACCCCTGCAGTAGCCCCACACTGCTCTCCCTCACCTCCGCCTACGACACCGCACCACGAGATACGCCTGGGGAGGATATGAGAGATGACTACATACAGACACACAACCACCGCCCCCCCCCCCCCCCCCCCCCCCACACACACCCACACACACCCACACACACACACTCACAGACAGACACAAGCACACACACACACAACCCCAACCCCCCCCCCCCCCCCCCCCCCCCACAGACACACACATGCACACTCACTCTGTACACGCCATACATACATACATACATGCACTTCAAAGCAGTAAATGTCTAAAGTGCTAATATTGTTGTAATATGTGAGTGTGTGTATATGTGTATGTATATGTGTGGGTGTGTGTGTATATATTAGGGGTGTAAAGATTAACCAATACGTATCGGTATCCGTTTTTAACGTGTAAGATACGGCTACATCGATATGTTAAGCCCCGTATCGAAATAAAACTGAAATGAACCGGTCGTTATATCGATTTACTTGTTACGAATGTCGGTTCACAACCTTTTCTGCTCACTCAGACTCTAATTTACGTTGCATGCAGCGCGTTCATCCCACTTCCTGTTTTGAAACTACACGTGGCACGGATTTGTGGGTAATGAAGTTCGTTTTGGGCTACACTCATTGCCCAAAGTTGTCAAAGGACTTCATTACCCATACATCTACTGCAACTTAAGCACGTGACAACTTGCACTCGGTCGTTTCTTTGACAGTTTTTACTCTTGTTTTTCAAAATCCAGCGTGAAATTAAACACTTACTATAGCATTCCTAAACGGCAACGATAGTCTGTAGAGTAGCCTTACGTTTGATGAAGGGATTTCCTTAATGTTAAAGAATAATTTGGCCCTTGCTGCTAAAACGATGCACAAATTATTATTATTTTGTTCATTCACTCAGACTTGGAACAAAATAGGCCCAGTTCATTGATAGGCCTATGTAGTGATGTAGTACGAGTCCGGTCTCGGACTCGAGTCCGGTCTCGAGACCAATTTCTGCTTTCTCGGTCTCGTCTTGGACTCGTTCCTTCAAAGACTCGGTCTTGACTCGGTCTCGGACCACAGTGGGAGGAGAAGGACTCGTAATTTCAGACCGAGTCCTCGAGACCAACGCATTTTTTATGTTCATATAAAAAAACAGACAACACATAACAACAATAATAATAAAATGCAATGTTGACTGGCATTATTTGAAAATGACATCCCATGGTGCAATGCAAAGATACTGCCGTCAGAGCCGTTTATTTATCTCTATGGCTCTGCTGCCGGTGAGTATCTGTAGGTCAGCATAGTCCATATTAAGACGTTAAGACTGCTCCTCTAAACAATTCCCAATCTAGCTTAGTCTGTAGGCCTAACTGTTGATTATTAACTGGGGTGATATTAAATTATGAATATTAAAACTGAAATTTTTTTATGGTCTTGGTCTCGACTCGGTCTCGACTCCTAAAGGACTCGGTCTCGACTCGGACTTGCTTCTTCAAAGACTCGGTCTTGACTCGGACTCGACTGTATTTGAAAACCAACAGACTTGGTCTCGACTCGGTCTCGACCCTTCAAAGACTCGGTCTTGACTCGGACTCGGCATAGGCGGTCTCGTCCCCATCACTAGGCCTATGTAGGCTAGGCCTATTTTGTTCTTGTAGGCTATCTGAGAAAAGGCCAAGATTGTCTTAAGCACTGTTTTATTTTATTTCGGTATTGTCTTACCTCAACAATAGACTACAGCTCCTTGAAAACAATCAGATATCTATAAAGATATCTATAAAGAAGTCTATACAAATGTATTTTTATGTTGTATTTGGCTGCTGTGTTTGACTGAAATGTAGACTATTATTTTTTCATTTCAATACAGTATATGATACAAACCTCAGTTTAGATAATCATATTCACACATTTTTTTGCCTAATTGACATGACCATGATAATTGATAATATAAAATGAATGTGCACCTTAAGCAAATGATAAAAAATCTTTCAGAATGCTTTCCATTCTTCTTTTTTTTTTATTTGCAAACATCATTGACATTACAGAAAATGCAACACTACGACATGCACATGAATACTACATACGACAAACAGATGTACATTACATAAACACATACTGTAACTTAACAAGACATCACATTGACTTGGCTTCCACAAACATAACACAACATAACATTAATAACAGAAAGGCAAAGGATGATTTGCGTCCAGGATGATTACAGATATGATTATCAGGGATGAAATTGATGACCGGAATGAAAAGAAGGGGGGATGGGGGGGGGTGCGGATGGTAGCTCTGAGAGTGTGAATGAGGTGGTGTTGGGATGGGGGTGGGGATGGGGGGTGAGGGGTAGTGAGTATGTGAGGATGTATGTGTGTGTGTGTGTGTGTGTGTGTGCATATGTATAAGGCTGGCTTGCTGTTGGGCCAGGAGGAGAGAAGCTGGAACATAGAGAGGGAGGGTTTCAGAGGAGAGGAGTTGTAATTATTCTATTAATGGTAAGTATAATAATAGGAATAACTGATTGCCTGGTTGATTGCCTGACTGATTGCCAACCTGGGCACCCATTAATGGCCACAGTTCCACCCAGCCCCTGCAGTTCCACCCAGCCGAGCTGACAGAGGGGAGGACCTGCGTGCCACCCATCGCCCCAGGCCCCCAGCATATGCACACATCCCCCACTACCACGACCAACCACACCTCGCCCCCAGACCTTCACCCAACACGCCACTCTTGACCTAAATATGTACAGTATGTGAATGGCTAGGTTGAGGGGTCTATCTAGAGTGTAGCATTAAAAGAAGTGGGCATGCATGGTGAATATCTGTCAGGATTTCCCCATGCACACCACACTTACCCTGTGTAAGATGTATGCCTCCTCAATGTGTGCATTAAAATAAGTGAGGCATGCAGATAGACACCTGATGAGGCATCTACCTCCACTCCACTCTTACCCTAGCCTGTTTTGTAGTTTTTGTTTATGTATGTCACCTAACATGTAGTGCAATTAAAAGAGATATACCCACAGAGATAATAGATAACCCACAGGACCCAACCAATGCCAAAACCACACAGCGACCCGCCAGGACCGAGTCTCCCAAGCCATCCAATGGGGCCCCGTCAGAATAACGATGGGAGAGGCAGAGAGAAAGAGTGAAATTAGTAAAGTTTATCAGAGAATGTAAATAAAAGGGGGAGGGGAAAGAAGGGGATGCTATTTATATTACTACTACTACTACTACTACTACTACTAATAATAATAATAATAATAATAATAATAATAATAATAATAATAACAATAATAGTTCCAGCTACCCTCCCCTGCCCAGTGTTCGATGATATGTGTATCTGTTGATGAAGTGTGTTATGATGGTGTGGAGATGGAACTCAGGCAAAGAGGGTCAGGACTGTAGGTAGGTGATAAAGGGGTACCAAGGAGAGGTTGTATCCTGAGTATTGATTAAGTTTGTAGTTGATAGGTTTTCTAATGATATATAGTCTGTTAACAAGTTTTTCCAATGAGTGATGTGAGCTTTTTTCTTAGATTTCCAGTTCATGAGGATTGTTTTCTTGGCGATAGTCAGCGCTACCAGCAGTGTTTTATTGCAGGAGTTGCTTAAATTGACTGTGGATGTATCACCAAGTATGCATAAGGAAGGGGATGCTGGGATGTGACAGCCAAAGATGGAAGAGAGAGATTTTGTGACACTCACCCAGAAGTGGTTGATTGGAGTGCAATGCCAAACCGCATGAATGTATGTATCTGGGTTATTTTGTGTGCAGTGAGTGCAAAGATCCGAGCCAAACCCCATTTTAGCCAATTTATGTGCAGTGAAGTGGAATCTGTGAAGAACCTTGTATTGTATTAGTTGTAGATTACTATTCTTTGTCATGAGGTAGATGTTTTTGCACATTTTGGTCCAGAAGTCGGCACCAGGAGTAATTCTGAGATAAGTCTGATTCCCATTTGTGATATGGCAGGCCAATTGTTTTTTCTGAACGAGATATAATTTTGTAAATTTGGGAGAGTATTTTTTTGGGAGAGGGAATATTAAGCAGCTCTGAGATTGGTGGGGGAATGTCAAGGTTAGCTGTCTGGATGTTAATTTTTCCTAGGATAGATGATTTAATTTGCAGGTATTGTAAGAAGTGTTTACTCTCGATGCCGTGCTTCTGGACCAAACAGGAAAATTAGGCCAGATTATTGTCTTGAAGAATGTGTTGAAGGTGAGTGATGCCCTTTCCCATCCATGTGTGAAAGTTAAGTGTTTTTTTATTGACGGTGAAATCTGGGTTATTCCAAATCGGGGTGCTAATTGATGGTGCTATAGGTGAATCAGTGATGTGGTAGAATCTCCACCAGGCTGTCAGAGTAGCTGAAATTGTTGGGGCTTTGAAGGATGGATGTTTTTTGACCGACTGACTGCAGAAAGGGAGATCTGAGATTTTAATTTCTTTACAGATTGTTTGTTCAAAGTCAAAGTCAAAGTCAGCTTTATTGTCAATTTCTTCACATGTTCCAGACATACAAAGAGATCGAAATTACGTTTCTCACTATCCCACGGTGAAGACAAGACATATTTTACCAATTTAGGTCCACAGACAAACATAACATTCAAGTAAACAAAAAAGTAAGTAAATAAGTAAATAAGAGGGCACATATAATAATGAAAAAATAAGAGCAGCAAAATTTGGTTGAAATTGTGCATAGACAGTCAATAAAATACTAGTGCAAAGTCAGGCCAATAAAAGGCTTGGGTAGTTCTGTTTGACCTAAGTAAGAAAGAAAGTGGCATAGTGGTGCAAGTTATGTAAGAGCAGCAGAAGTGTTGTGTTTTCAGGACAACAACACCAAGTTGTAAAGTGTACAAGTGTGCAAGTGGAGTAGTGCAGGCGGCCATTTTGGGTCCAATGTCCAGGATGTTATGTAGCTGAGGGTGGAGGGGGGAGAGGAGGGAGAGAGTTCAGCATCCTTACAGCTTGGTGTATGAAGCTGTTGGTGAGTCTGGTAGTGCGGGAGCGCAGGCTTCTGTACCTCTTCCCAGAGGGCAGTAGATCAAACAGATTGTGAGCGGGGTGACTTGCATCACTCACAATTTTGGTCGCCTTGCGGGTGAGGTGGGTGGTGTAAATGTCCTTCAGGGAGGGGAGTGAAGCACCAATAATCCTTCCAGCTGTGTTCACTATGCGCTGCAGGGCTTTCCTGTTGTATTCAGTGCAGCTTCCGTCCCACACAGCGATACAGCTGGAGAGGATGCTCTCAATGGTGCCTCGGTAGAATGTGGTCATGATGGCTGGTGGAGCACTTGCTCGCCTGAGTTTCCGCAGGAAGTAAGTTCTAGGTCTAACCAGGTGTTGTCTGAGGGGGTGGGGTGTAGCCATTTGTGGATGAAGTGGAGCTGGTTGGCCAGGGCATAGTGCTGGAAGTGTGGGGCCTCTAGTCCTCCCATTGCTTTTGGTTTTTGGAGAGTGGCGAGTTTGATCCTTGGGGTCTTATCTTTCCAGTAGAATTTAGTGATTAATGAATCGAGAGACTTAAACCAGAGGGTGGTGGGCTGGGTTGGAATCATAGAGAATAGATAGTTTATTTTGGGCAGTATTGTCATTTTGATTACTGAGATTCTGCCCATGATGGATAATGGGAGGTTCTTCCAGCGTTGAAGGTCATCATCTATTGAAGTGAGTAGAGGGGAATAATTTAGGCTAAATAAGTCTGACAGCCTGGGGGAGACTTTTATCCCTAAGTAAGTGATATAGTTAGTGCAGAGTGGGATAGGTGAAGAGTTGGCTGTCACATCCCAGCTGTTGGGATGTAATGGGAGAACTGCAGATTTATTCCAATTGATTGAGTATTCAGAAATGTTAGAGAATGTGTCAATGAGTTTGATGGTTTCTTCTACTGATGTTGTGGGGTCTTGAAGAAAGAGAAGAATGTCGTCAGCATAAAGGCTGATTTTGTGATGCATATATGGAGTCTGGACACCTTTGATGAGGGGGTTCTGACGGATGGCAGCTGCTAGGGGTTCAATGAAGATTGTAAATAGTGAGGGGGAGAGTGGGCACCCCTGTCTAGTTCCCCAGTGAAGAGTGAAACCTTGTGATGTTAGTCCATTGGTGATTACTGTGGCTGAAGGAGAGGTGTATAGAAGTTTAATCCAGTTAATGAACGACTCCCCGAAGCCAAGCCTCCCTAATGTGGAAAACAGGAAATTCCAGTTCACCCAAAAGTTTCATCAAAAGCTTTTTCTGAGTTGCTATGATGGTATTATCTTGAAAATTTGTAGAGTGATACATTATATTTAACAGTCTGCGGGTGTTGGTGGATGAAATTCTACCTTTAATGAAGCCTGTTTGGTCTGGGTGGATAATGGATGGGGTGACCTCTGCTAATCTGTGTGCTAGCATTTTTGCGATTATCTTATTGTCCACATTGAGGAGAGAAATTGGTTGGTAGCTGGATGGCAATGTTGGGTCCTTATTGGGCTTGAGGAGCAGTGAAATTGAGGCTGTGGTGGAACTAGTTGGAAGACGTCCTTTCTGTTTTGATTCATTAATCATTCTGATGAAAAGTGGAGCTAAGATGGTCCAAAATTGTTTGTAGAACTCAGCAGGAAAGCCATCCGGACCTGGTGCTTTATTATCGGGCATCTGTTTCAGGGCATCAAACAGTTCTTGTTGAGTTATAGGTGATTACAGGTTTTTTATTTCGGTCTCATTGAGTTGTGGTAATTCGATGCTGTTTAGGAAAGAGTCTATGAATTCCTGGTTGGGGTTTATTTCTGAAGAATATAGTTTATTGTAAAACTGGTAAAAAACATGATTTATTTCTTCAGGTGAGCTGGTTAGCTTCCCTGCTGAGTTCTTTATGACCGGGATTGTTGATTTTTCTTTGTTATGTTGGATTTGATTTGCTAAGTATTTACCTGATTTATTGCTATGGTGGAAGTTTTCCTGCCTTAGACGGTGAATCATAAATTGAGTGTGTTTATTGAGTATTTCATTGAGTTTGAATTTATGTTTCCTAAGTTTTGCCTGTGTTTCTTCAGTTGGGTTGCTTGCATTGGTTTCTTCTAACTGTTTAATTTTATTGTTGAGTTCTACTTCCTGTTCTTTTTCCTTCTTTTTTTGTATACTGAATATGAGATGATTCTTCCTCTGAGTACTGCTTTTCCTGTTTCCCACAGAAGGGAAGGAGATGATTCAGGGGAGCCGTTCATTTCTAGAAAGAATGCCCACTCTCTCCCAACAAAACTGATGAAATTTGGGTCTTGTAAGAGGGATGTATTAAAACGCCATTTGCTAATTGGTCGCTGTTGGTTCGTTATGTTCCATTTAATTGTAACTGGGGCATGATCGCTAATGACTATGGGATGAATTGTTGAATCAGAGATATTTTTCATTATAGAGTTGCTGGTTAGAAAATAATCAATACGGGAATAGGAGTGGTGGACCGGAGAGAAAAAAGAGTAGCATTTGGAGTGTGGGTGCTGAAGCCAGCAACAATCGCCAAGGCCAGAATCGCTCATGAACTGTTTTATTGTTTTTGTGGATTGCCAGATTCGTTTGCTTTTAGAGTGATCAGATTTGTCAATTGTGGGGTCTAACACTGTATTAAAGTCACCTGCAATTATGATGGGACAGCCAGATAGAGTTGAGATGGAGGTGAAGAGGTTCTGAAAGAAAACTGGGTTGTCTGTATTAGGGCCATAAACATTAACAATTGTTACAGGGGTATTGTGAATTGAGATGTTTATGATGACAAAACGTTCTTCTGGGTCTGTGATGGTGGCGTTATGGATGAATGAGATTCTTTTGTTAATCAGAATGCAAACTCCCCTTTGTTTTGTATTGTAATGAGATGAGAAAATGTGATTGAATTGTTTTGATTTGATGCGGGTGTAGTCTAATTCTGAGAGATGAGTTTCTTGTAGGAGACATATGTCAGCTTTTAAACTATCCAAATGATTTAAGATTTTGAGCCTCTTTGCCTGAGATCCAATCCCACGGATGTTCCAGGTCAGGAATGTAAGTGGTACCATGTTGTGATTGTACAGTTATGAAAATGTTTGATAAGGTGGGTTTTGTGTGTGTGAGAGTGTGTGCAGGTGTCAGTTAGATAGGAGAGGGGGAAGGGGGGGTGGAGGAATAGGTATGTAATGTGGTGTGCGAATGAGATGTAAAGGGTAGGGGCTGAGAAGAATATAGAGCATAAAGAGGTAGGAATTTGGTTCTGGAGTGGTGACAGCATGAACATTTCCTGTTTAGCATTGAAAACATACAGATCATAATTTGACTTTAGCCTATAGACATAATAAACAAAAACAGACAGGACACACAAGCAAACATGTATAGACAAAACACCATGAATAACATTAAACATTGAGAGAGCAAAAGAGAATGGGTGGGTAGGGGGAGCAAAAGGAATGAAACATAAGAAGAGAGAAGAGAGAGGTGATCCAAGCATCAGTAGGCAGTGGGTTAGAGAGAGTTGAGGGTGACAATGTTATAATCAAGATGAATGTTGGCATGAGGTATGATGTGCTATAGCCAGGTGGTGATATTGGGGTTGCGATACAGAGTTCCATTGACATACAGTTTATTGACAGACAGTGCTGCTCGTTTGCCCTCTTGCCTGAGTTGTTTCATTATGGGCAAGAGGGCTCTTCTTCTTTCCTGTATTACTTGTGGGAATTGGTCGTTTAGTCCGAATGAAGTGCCTTTCAGTTCTTTTCCTTTGCTTTTGATGAGTTCTTTGTGTTTGAAGTGTTCGAACTTGGCGATAATTGGAAGATGTATTGTCTTTGGAAGTGAGACGGTGTACACGGTGGAAGGTAATCTTGTCAACTGTTTCTGGCGGTAGTTTGAGAGATGACTGCAAGAATTCTTTAACTGCTTTCTCTGGGTCGTCGGGTGTATCTTTAGAAGTTGGCAGGGGAATTCCGGAAAAAATGAGGTTATCGCGCATGCTGCGGCACTGGAGGTCTAGGATTGTTTCTTTTATGATCCGATGCTTTCCATTCTTCAACTGCATCGAACTGCATCGAATCGCATCACATCGAATCGTACTGAATCGTTTTTTTATGAACATGTATCTTTTCTTGTATCGAATCGTGCCCATGTATCTAGATGTGAATCGTATCGTCTTTTACATGAGAGATTCACACCCCTAATATATATGTATGTGTGTGTGTATATGTATGTGTGTGTATACTATGTGTATGTATGTATGTGTGTGTATATATGTGTGTGCGTGTGTGTGTATATATATATATATATATATATATATATATATATATGTGTGTGTGTATGTGTGTGTGTGTATATGTACAGTGGGCAGTGCTTCGACTTGGCCAGCTTCACTCGCGGTCCGCGCGTGGGATCACGCGGTATCACGCAACTTTAATTTGTATTTTTCCAGTGAGACGCTGCAACAACCCAAACAACCGGTAGATGGCTCAAGTGAGCAGGGTGTCTCGTAAAAAGAAATGGAGCCTGGAAAACCCTACACAGACTTCACTACAGACTTTAGCAGACTGGTTTAGAAATAATGTAATAGCCAGAAATATGCCTGCCCTGCCCTAATAAAGAAATATTTGGTTAACTGCGAGTGAATCCCGTTTGCAGCCGTAGAGACGCAGGACAAATTAAACATTCTGGTTTTCTCCGAGTGCAACGATGATAGACAGACATCATTTGGACAAAATATAGAGTATTAACCTCCGTTGCTCAGCCAAATGCCTTCCTGTTACGTCCTGTTATCACGGAGTTACAGGCGATAAACGATTTTTGATGGTCACAAGTTGACTTCATTAGGGACTGTTCGTTATTTATTTAAGGGGCTACCGGAGGAGTTTTGGGAGCATTAGTCCAAAAAGACGTGACCCTCCCTCGCCAGCAATACATTTTTCTATGACCCTCCAAAGTGATTATGAAAAAATCACTGTCAACTTTTTCCGGGTTTATCGCCTACTGTATTTTAACGTTTTCACATATTTGGCCATAAGCCGTTTATCATAGGCTATCACGAAACCAAACTACAAAGGCGAACACTTTAACAGGGGGAATTAATTGGGCATGAATCATGCTGAACGCTATTTCGCTACCTTAGAATAATACGGTTCTATCTGCGTTTTGAGTAGGTACAACCGGGACGATTGAAACGGGGACGAATGAAACATTCCGGTTTTCTCCGAGTGCAACGATGATAGACAGTCATCATTTGGACAAAACATGGAGCATATTAACCTCCGTTGCTCAGCCAAATGCCTTCCTGTTACGTCCTGGTATCACGGAGTTACAAGCGATAAACAAGCGACCATTTTTGATGGTCACAAGTTTACTTCATTAGCGGTTTATTTTTTTTGATTATTAAAGAGTGTTTTTCATTTAACTTCGTGCTTATTCAGTAGAGCATTTAGTGCTCTCCCCAATCCCAGATGTTCACATTGCATGTTTGTTTGTAATGGATGCAACCGCGAGATAGGCTATGCGTTTGACAATGAGTTGTTAACAGAACCAAGACATATAGCCCAGCAGCAATCTAGGGACTGATCGTTATTTATTGAAGGGGCCACCGGAGAAATTTTGAGTGCTTCAGTTGGAAGTTGCATGACCCTCTCTTGCCTTCTAGAAATTGTTCAATGACCCTCCGACAGAATTGTTAAAAAAGACATGACCCTCCCCTGCCAATTGTCTTCCGCCCGCGCCACAGCCACACACTTTGTGATAACGTTCTTAAATCAATCTTTCCCGTGAGCTTGCATGCTAACAGTCCTTCCTTTTCAAATGTGTTGCGCCTGTTTGCACAATTTCACAAATAATCATATGTGATTAATAGTATGACAAATAATCCCTGTACACGGGGACCGAAACAATATATGCCAACTTTTTCCGTGTTTATCACGTATTTCAACTTTCCCCGCTGTCTTGCCGTTTTAATGTTTTCCCGTAGAATATCCCATATTTTAATACTCTCATAACAGCCCTGCCATCGGGCCTGTCTCTGTGTTGCCCTGTTGCTACCCCTTACCCTTCCAACGAAACAGATGTCTTCAAATCATCGTTTTCCTTGCTTGAAGGCGAACTTAGAGTGATGTTAACCTATTTAAGTTTAACGGTGCGATTGTCGTGAGAGCACGATTCATTGGCGCTTGCATGTTCGGCCTTATGTCTACGTGCGCACCTGAGGCTACTCAGCTGCAAGAGAAATAATTTCCCCTGTTTGTATGTTCACTGCAAGTTGGCCTACCATAACTTACCAACTCTGCACTGTAGACTGGCTATTTATATTTTTCTGTGAAATAAGCAAATGTATTTGTTCAACTTTATGAAGCAGAATTACGCATAGGCTACTTGGAACATAATACATTTGACAAAGCACAGATGTATGTTGCTAGTGACAAAATATTAACTTTCAGTGTTTTACGATGTCTTTGTCATGGGGAAGTGTTTTTCCCCATGCATTTATTCTAGGTTACTGTCAGTGACTGCCGTGAGAGAAGGGGGTTCTGTGTTTCGTTCATGTCAGTGACTGACGCGAGAGAAGCGGGGTCTATGTTGTGTTGCGTTGCGTTAATTTATTTTCATTGGGCATGCCGTGCCATGCCGTCCACAGCTCTTCAGTTCTGACAAAGCCAAAATTACTCCTTTTGAAACAATGAGTGAAGGAAGCGCGTTTGTATGGTTATATTGCTTGACCGGGGGGGGGGGGGATCCCAAGCAGCTTTCAGCCATAAGGCTACTTTGAGAACATTTCAATTCACCCGACACTAATATTCAAAATGTTGAAAACTATTTCGGCATAGCCTATAAAGCAGTTTAATTAATATGGAATGTTAGTTGTAAACAAACGAGCTACTTGGTGAGCCTTGGCCTCACAGATGCGCTCGTGCCTTAGATGGCAGGAAAAATCTTCACGATAGGCCTATTAACTAACCACCCGATTCACGTTGGCTGGGGGGAAGGGGGGCCATCAGACAATTGTGCCCAGTTAATCCGGCCCTGCCCCCAAAAAATCACACCTTCCCACCTCTGACAGCTTAAAAGAAGTCAAGAGGACTCCTTACTCACAGACCTATATCACAAACCTGCGGTTTTGAATCCTATGCAGCTACAGGAGCTTCCAATCGCGAGGAAGCAATTTTGCATTGTAGGCATAACTAACATGCAATAACGCCGCCAACAACAACCAAAACTAGGCTAATCATTGTCAACATGTAAATTAAATGTAACATTATTGTGAATCAAATTAAAATGTTCTCTTTTGCAAACGTAGGCATAGTAACAGAATAATTTAATAATGTTACAAAGATACTACATCAATCCGTATGTTTCATTAGGCTACTAGGCTATTTGTTTTGCCTTGATTCATTTAGGCTAGGCCTTTTTATTCAGGGGCCGTATTCACAAAGAATTTTAAGGCTAAAAGTAGCTCCTAACTGGCGAATTTAGGAGCAACTCCTAAAAATAATGGGCGTGTCACTCCTAATTTTAGGACTCCTAATTTTTTCACAAAAAGTAATTCACAAAGCATTTTAGACCTAAAAGTAGCACCTAGTCTGGGACAGCTTAAGTCGAGAGGACTCCTAACTCACTAAGACCTATTCATAAACAGCTTTTTTGTGGCATTTTACGTTGCAATGTTTTGAAATGCGTAGCTTATGCGCAACAGAAGCTTCCAATCGCGAGGGAACAATTTTGCATTCATAAAAGGGATGCAATAACGCCACCAACAACAACCAAAACTACTCATTGTTAACATGTAAATTAAATGTAACGTTTCATTGTGAATCAAATTAAAATGTTCTCCTCTTTGCAAACGTAGCCTAGGGATATGGTGACAGATTAATTTAATAATGTTGCAAAGGTAGGCTACTGCATCAATCCATAGGCCTATGTTTCATTAGGCTACTAAGCTATTTGTTTTGCCTTACTCTTTATTCATTTAGGCTAGGCCTTTTTATTCAGTTATTAATCATCTTCCGTCCTTCGCACTACTTGTGTAGCACACGCATTCTCCGACCTGTCACCTGTCAGTCATCATCGGAAGAGAGGTGTTTGGAATTCCCGCGTTACAATCGTCAGCCAATCAAGGTGATCACTTCAGTCAAGCTCGTGCATGAGTAATGACGTCATCCATAGCCACGAAGACTCACTCCTAGTTTAGGAGTTGTCTGAAAGGCTTTGTGAATAACTTTTAAGAGAAAACTCCAATCTAAAATCTTTAAGTGCGATTTAGGAGTAGCCTACTCCTAGTAGTAAGATAAAAGCCTTTGTGAATAGCCTACGGACCCAGTTATTCATCATCTTCCGTCCTTGTGTAGCGCACGCATTCTGAGACCTGTCACCTGTCACTCATCATCGTAAGGGAGGTGTTTGGAATCATGCCCGCGTTACAATCATCAGCCAATCAGCCAATCAAGGTGGTCACGCTTGCCCATTTACCCAAATTAATGGTTGAATATTACTGATGATCATTGTTATTTAAGAACATGCAGTGTGCGTAGGGTACCAAAAACATCTTGCTCGTAAAAAAGCATCATAACGCACATTCTGGCGGGTCTGTTATTTACTGTAGGCTGCGCAAACCACATGCCTTTATTTTGGGCAAGCCTGCATTCATTCATTCATTCAACCTTTATTTATTCTCGGAGGGTCATTGAGGGAAGCCCTCATTTTCAATGAAGCCGAAATTACAGAAGCGAAGCAAAGCGCTCCACAAACAAGACAACATTCGAGGCCTTCTGTTGAAGAATTTTATATAAAGCCTGCACTGACAGTAATCCTCCTGCCCCTGATAGGCCTACCACAGCTGTGGATAGTGTGTCTCAATTGTCCCCCGCTGACCACCTCACACATTTCTCTAGATTTTGCAACGAACTTACATGACACAATGCCATAAAATATGCCAGTTTTAGGACACAGAATAATGTTTGTAATGATACCAGGTAGGCCAGGTATTGTCGAAGGTGCATGGTGAAGTGAAATTCTTACTTTGGAAAACAAACATTTGCCGATATCATCGCCGATCATCAGAATATTGCAACAGATTCTGTGTTCTGGACTGTAGGTAACTTGTTAAGCCAGTGGTTCTCAAACTTTTATTTCATTCCCCACTTTGATCAAGGGGCATGACTGATGATAGTGGAGATAACGTGTTATCCCGAGGCTTTTGCAAGTCAGCATCTTCGACGGTAGTCTATTAAAAATATAAGTTTTCGATGTCCCAAACGGAGAGCCATACTTTATTGTTTTTAACGATCTCTATGCTACTCACAAAATGTAGGCATTGGGATATGATGAAGTAGGTTATCCAACTGTCGTGTGTTAAATTATTGTGATTACGAGCCAGTGGTTTTCAAACATTATGCGTGACTCGGACATCTAACTAAATGCAACAGGCTCATATCGTCCTCGCATTCGCAAAATGAGGACCAGTGTTTTGTCAAATTGCAAATAGCTATTCGTTTTAACTATTTTTTTATGATAGTAGCCTATACAAAAAGCACTTCATACTATCTTAATCTTGGAATATGGGGAGGGAAGTGGCGCGTCTGCAGTCAGCCAAATATGAATGTAATTCTGTGGCATAAAGCAGATGTAATTGTTTATTGTACAGAAAAATAAAAATGACATGTCAAGCAGTCAATTGACTACATTGCAGTCAAGAAGTAGGGCAAATTAATTTACGAAACCAAAACGTGGGTCATAGTTGTCTAAGCCTCTATTGCGTAGCCTGTTAAAAACGTCGCCAGATAGTATTAAATCGGCAACAACATTGTTTTCTGCAGAAGCCTACCCAAGGCTACAGATTAATTCTGAACAGTTATTTCTCTACTGGCTCAATTATCACACCACTGTTTTGATTTGCGTAGTTGCGTTAACCCCAACACTGACAATAATGTAGACAGCAAATTTCGATTTCGATTTTCGTTACCACCGTGTAGTCAAGCCTTAAGCCATACCCAAGTAGCCTAAATCGAGGTAATGTTTAATTATGCATGATTTATTTTGTTATTGAATTCGTAGGCTGGGATTACTCTCGGCAACAATTATGTAAGGGACGGCAGGCAGAGCGATGTACAGTGGCAGAGCGACGCACAGTGGCTGAAAGTGGTACTAAAGCTTCACGCAGCTTCATGCCGCGTAATGCGCGAATGAAGTGGTCATTTGAAAGCGATGCCCACTGTATGCATATGTGTGTATGTATGTGTGTGTGTGTGTGTGTGTATATATATGTGTGTGTGTGTATATGTGTGTGAATGTGTGTGTGTATGTGTGTGTGTGTATGTGTGCATGTGTGCGTGTGTATGTGTGTGTGTGTGTGTATATGTGTGTGTGTGTGTGTATGTGTGTGTATGTGTGTGTGTGTGTGTGTGTGTGTGTGTATCTTACCTGCTGCGGTTCAGGTCTATCTTACATGGGTCCAGCGTGTGTGTGTGTGTGTGTGTGTGTGTGTGTGTGTCTCTTACCTGCTGCGGTTCAGGTCTATCTTACATGGGTCCAGCTCCACATACTTTTTCTCTTCAAAGATGCGATTGATGACGGGCCTGAGAACCTCGTGCAGATACAACATCCCCACTGCCTGCCAATCACACACACACACACACACACACACACACATGTACAGTCACACAGACATTAGCACACACACACACACACACACACACACACACACATGTACAGTCACACAGACATTAGCACACACACACACACACACACACACACACACACACGTACAGTCACACAGACATTAGCACACACACACACACACACATGTACAGTCACACAGACATTAGCACACACACACACATACACACGTACAGTCACACAGACATTAGCACACACACACACACACACACACACACGTACACACGTACAGACATTAGCACACACACACACACACACACACACATACACACATAGACATGTACACACACACATACACCACACACACACACACACACACACACACACATAGACATGTAC
Source organism: Alosa sapidissima (assembly GCF_018492685.1). Taxonomy (NCBI): domain Eukaryota; kingdom Metazoa; phylum Chordata; class Actinopteri; order Clupeiformes; family Clupeidae; genus Alosa; species Alosa sapidissima. The sequence goes on along the minus strand of NC_055964.1, from coordinate 38,435,616 downwards.
ACACACACACACACACACACATGTACAGTCACACAGACATTAGCGCACACACACACACACACACACACACATGTACAGTCACACAGACATTAGCACACACACACACACACACACACACACACACACACACACACAAGCACACACACACACACACACATGTACAGTCACACAGACATTAGCACACACACACACACACACACACACACACACACGTACAGTCGCACAGACATTAGCACACACACACACACACACACACACACACACACACACACACACACACACACACGTACAGTCACAAAGATATTAGCACACACACACAGACATTAGCACACATTAGTCAAATCTAGTCCTGTCTCCCTCACATGTAGGGTATTGGACTCCACCCACCTTCATAAACTGCTCCATGGCTTTAGATGCAAAGGAGTTAGAGCGAAACAAAGTGTTTGGGTCCGCTAGGAGAGAGAGAGAGAGAGAGAGAGTGACTGAATATATAGTGTAAGTGTAATAAACAATATAGGCCCAATCACAACATGATGTTTTCAAAGAACATGACAAGAAACATAAGTAAGGAAAATGAAATGTGCTAAGAAAAACATTATGTATGTATGTATGTACATATGTATGTATGTATGGAGCAATGAGTCCACAATCAGGGTCACTACTTGGGGGATCTCCTCCTGAGATTCTCCTCCTGATTAGCTAACCCTTACCCAGCTAGTCAGTTAGCTAACCCTTACCCAGCTAGTCAGTTAGCTAACCCGAAACCTTATCCTGCTAGTTAGTCAGTTAGCTAACCCTAAAATCCACCCCAAATTCCCCTATCTCAACTTTACAGCAGCAAAGCCCAACACAAACCACAAATAAAACAGAGCAAGAAGGAAATGTTTAGACAAACGTAGCATCCCCTTCCTCCTCTCTTTCAACCTCCCCCTCCTCTCTCCTCTTTTTGCTCTAATCTCTCCTCTCCTCTTCCCCTCTCCTCCCCTCCTCTCCTCTTCCCCTCTCCCCTCCCCTCCCCTCCTCTCCTCTTCCCCTTTTCCCTCCCCTCCTCTCCTCTTCCCCTTTTCCCTCCTCTCCTCTTCCCCTCTCCCTTTTCCCTCCTCTCCTCTTCCCCTCTCTCCTCCCCTCCTCTCCTCTTCCCCTCTCTCCTCCCCTCCCCTCCTCTCCTCTTCCCCTCCCCTCCTCCTCCCCTCCTCTCCTCTTCCCCGCTCCCTTTTCCCTCCCCTCCTCTTCCCCTCCCCCCTCCCCTCCTCTCCCCTCCTCTCCTCTCCTCTTCCCCTCCCCTCCCCCCTCCTCCTCTCCTCTTCCCCTCCCCTCCCCTCCTCTTCCCCTCCCCCCTCCCCTCCTCTTCCCCTCCCCTCCTCTCCTCTTCCCCTCTCCCCTCCCCTCCTCTCCTCTTCCCCGCTCCCTTTTCCCTCCCCTCCTCTTCCCCTCCCCTCCCCCCTCCCCTCCTCTTCCCCTCTCCCTCCCCTCCTCTTCCCCTCCCCCCTCCCCTCCCCTCCTCTCCTCCCCCCTCTCCTCTTCCCCTCTTAACTCCTCCTCTCCCCTCCCCTCCTCTCCTCTTCCCCTCTCCTCTTCCCCTCTCCCCTCCCCTCCTCCCTCCCCTCCTCTCCTCTTCCCCTCTTAACTCCTCCCCTCTCCCCTCCCCTCCTCTCCTCTTCCCCTCTTAACTCCTCCCCTCCTCTCCTCTTCCCCTCCTCTCCTCTTCCCCTCTCCCCTCCCCTCCTCTCCTCTTCCCCTCCCCTCCTCTTCCCCTCTCCTCTCCCCTCCTCTCCTCTTCCCCTCCCCTCCTCTCCTCTTCCCCTCCCCTCCTCCCTCCCCTCCCCTCCTCTCCTCTTCCCCTCCCCTCCTCCCTCCCCTCCTCTCCTCTTCCCCTCTTAACTCCTCCTCTCCCCTCCCCTCCTCTCCTCTTCCCATCCCCTCCTCCCTCCCCTCCTCTCCTCTTCCCCTCTTAACTCCTCCTCTCCCCTCCCCTCCTCTCCTCTTCCCCGCTCCCTTTTCCCTCCTCTCCTCTCTTGTCCCATCTCCATTTCTCCTCTTTCTCTCTCCCTCTCTCCCTTCCCTCTCTTCTCCTCTTCTCTCTACTCATTGCATTCTCCTATCACCCTCTCTCTTCTCCATTTTCTCTCCAAACATCATCTTCTCCCACCCCCTCCTCCTGCTGCCTCCCCCTCTCCTCTCCTCCCCACCTGTGTTTGTCTCCATCTCTCCTCCGTCTGAAGACACTTCCTGCCCAGTTGCTATGGAGACGTGGGGAGCTTTTGTTTGTCAGCAGCCACACACGACACAGAGCCCCCCCGCTGTGAACAAAAATAAACTAACTATCAAACGTACTGAGTATAATGACTAACTAACTAAATAACGTACTGAGTATAATGACTAACTAACTATCAAACTTACTGAGTATAATGACTAACTAACTAAATAACGTACTGAGTATAATGACTGACTAACTAACTTACTGAGTATAATAATGACTAAATGTGATAAATAACTATTTGAATGTACATGAATAAATGCACATTTGTATGGAG
>NC_055964.1:38378082-38425582 GCF_018492685.1 Alosa sapidissima | reverse complement strand
CTTATATGTTGTGTTGTGTCTTATATGTTGTGTTGTGTTGTGTCTTATGTGTTGTGTTGTGTCTTATGTGTTGTGTTGTGTTGTGTCTTATGTGTTGTGTTGTGTCTTATATGTTGTGTTGTGTTGTGTTGTGTCTTATGTGTTGTGTCTTATGTGTTGTGTTGTGTTGTGTCTTATATGTTGTGTTGTGTGTTATGTGTTGTGTTGTGTCTTATGTGTTGTGTTGTGTCTTATGTGTTGTGTTGTGTCTTATATGTTGTGTTGTGTCTTATATGTTGTGTTGTGTCTTATATGTTGTGTTGTGTTGTGTCTTATGTGTTGTGTTGTGTCTTATGTGTTGTGTTGTGTTGTGTCTTATGTGTTGTGTTGTGTCTTATATGTTGTGTTGTGTTGTGTCTTATGTGTTGTGTCTTATATGGTGTGTTGTGTCTTATATGTTGTGTTGTGTGTTATGTGTTGTGTTGTGTGTTATGTGTTGTGTTGTGTCTTATATGTTGTGTTGTGTCTTATATGTTGTGTTGTGTTGTGTCGTATGTGTTGTGTCTTATGTGTTGTGTTGTGTCTTATATGTTGTGTTGTGTCTTATATGTTGTGTTGTGTCTTATATGTTGTGTTGTGTTGTGTCTTATGTGTTGTGTCTTATGTGTTGTGTTGTGTCTTATGTGTTGTGTCTTATGTGTTGTGTTGTGTTGTGTCTTATATGTTGTGTTGTGTTGTGTATTATGTGTTGTGTTATGTTGTGTCTTATATGTTGTGTTGTGTCTTATGTGTTGTATCTTATGCGTCTTCTTCAGAGTCAAAAACACTCTGAACACACTTTGACTCTGAAGAAGACGCATGGACGTCAAAACGTTAGTCAGTTTGCACGAATAAAAAAACACTTTAAGCATTGAGTGCTCCGGTCCTGCTCCTTGGCTCCTGTTAGACCTTGGATCTCCCTTTTTGCATGGTATTTACATATTTACCCCCAATTGTGTGTCTAGTCTGTCTGTCAAAATGCATCCCTGTCATTAGTTGAATTGGTTGAGGGATGTGCGCTGCTTGAACCCCAGACAGGTGCTGCTGATGTCCCAATTACGGAAAGATAGGGAGTTAATGACGACAACCACATGATGGCAAGTTCATCACAAAAAGGGTTTGGTCGGAAACAAAGACTAGATATATGGACACACTTTAGTTATAACTCAGCAGAAAGGAAAACTCAATGCACCATACTAACGGGAGATGGAGAGACGCCATGTGGCTTCAAGTTAGGTGGGATGAACACAACCAACCTCAAGAGACACTTTAGGGCGCACCACCCTGCTATTTATGACAAGGTAAGTTAGCTAACTGTAATGTTAAATGATACGTCCTGATGCTAACTATCGTTAAGTTAATGTCACTGGGCTTGCTTTGTCAACTGGGAAATTCTCTAGCAAGCCGCGTTGACTTAGCCTGGATGTGCAGTCTTTCTTGCAAATAAAAAACGTTTTCAGTTGGCATTAGCCAGGCTAACGTAGGCTGGGTTAATGTGTTAGCTAATGTAAGTGTGTTAGCTTCAAAGCTTGTGAGTGAAACATGTAGAGCTTGACAAATAAACGTTTTGGTCGGACTAGTGAAATTCTTCCTCATAAAATTGTCCTATAGTTCGAGTGAAACATATGGCTAAAAAAACGTGCTGGCTTTTCAGACCTGTTCTGTTCCATGTGTGTAAGGCTTACTTTGAAATGGCCACTTCATTCACGCATTACGTGACGTGAAGCTGTGTGAAACTTTAGTAGGCTACGTTTCTGTTATGTGGAGAGTAGCTAGCTTCCATTACAAAACAAACAGAATTGGGTTACATTAGACTGACAGTGTAAATGCAGCCTAAATGCTCGTGTTGCTGCTGTAATGGTTATAGGCTGCGAGTTCATTTATATTTGGACAAGCAACTTGTAATTATGCTCGATTCATTTTCACTTACTTGTCTTTAACAGAAACAGCTTAAAGCCTGTGTTGCAGGTTAACCACCACTGTTGATTAATGGGTACATAAAGCACTCAATATATGTATATCATTTTTAAAAATGTCTCCAAATGGTGTTAAATGCCAGTTTTTGTTGTTTTTAGCATTAGCGGGGTTTTTTTACGCAATTCGGTGATGACGTCACTTTGGGGACTACTTGATCTGCGCTTCATTTATTTCAATGCATTTCAATGGACATCGCGGTTACACTTTCAACATAAAGTTTGTATATTTACACTTCGAATTTCGTCACAGCATTTATATCACAGCTACCCTATGATCTACCAATGGTAATAACATCAATTTAGTAATTTTTCTGAATTTCGGGAGGTCTCGTTTTGGAGGGTATGTTTTACATTCATTCCTATGGGAAACGGTCGCGGTTACACTTTCAACATAAAGTTTGTATATTTACACTTCGAATTTCGTTACAGCATTTATATGACAACGACCCTATGGTCTAACAAAGATAACAATGTCTTCCGATTTTAGTTTAATGCAATTTTCTGAATTTTAGAGGCCTCGTTATGAGGCTACATAATGCACCTATTCAGTTCAATGCATTATGCTTATAACGTTACGACACTTTTTTTGTTACTGTCAGTGAACAGCACCGAATGAAAGTCAACATTTTCTCTAGTGATAGTGATCATGTCGTTAGTTCAGATAAGTAGGCTACCGGGCAAACTTAGTCAGAAGATCAGAATATGAAGCATCACGATAGCTAGCTGGGCTAACTTTTTAGTCCCACCTGTGAGCCACCCCAGTTACTTAGCTTCTAGCCGCCGCCGATTAGGCTGGTCGTGTCTTCAGCATGAATATTTTCGATAACTACTGCTCGTGATTGATTGCCATTGACATCGTCAGGGTACGGCTTACAAAAGAGGGAGATAATATGGGCAAGTCGCAGTTTTGCAGGTGCTTGTGTGGGCTGTGCCGTCCCAATGGAAACTGTGGTGGAGAGCTGCAGTAACTAGTTCTAGGGAAGCGAGTGCATTTTGGCCGCTGGTCGAGGAGCTCCCCTGTGACCAGCATATGACATGATCTATCTATCTATCTATCTACCTGTCTATATACATATCTAGGCTATCTATAGCCTATCTATTTATCTATAATCTGCGCCATCTACTGCTGAACACTCCCTTACTCGTCTCTCTTTACTCCTCTCTCGTTACTCTCAAGGGTCTCAAGGTGGGCTTTGGTCTGTAGTCTCCCCAAGGTGACGTAATGCAATGCATTGTGGGGGAAAGGAGAATCACTTCAAACGCTGTGAAATAGTACCTGCTTTTTCGTATTATATTCCGTTTTGTGATACCCAACAACATCAAATCTCATGTAGTCTCATGTATGAGACTATATGTCTGACCTGCATGTTTTCCGGTTTCCGGTTCCGGTCGGCGTGCTCCGTATGTAACTACCTAAACTTCCAAACTTATCTATCTTAAATCTCCTTGTTACCATCTACTTTCTACGGATTTACTGGCTACCGATTATATCTCGTGAACAAACTCTTGCATAAACTGTTGTTGCTCGAGGCTTTGGATTATCGGACTCTATAACCTTGATCGCCAAACTTTTCTGTCAAACGTTAACGTGAAACGTTAAGCCAGCATCAAGGGCTGCAAATAATACCGGGCCAAGGAAACGATATCTGGAAGAAGAAAGCATCAAATTCCTTCTAACGTCTCTCAAAACTAGTGACTCAATATAAAAGTGAGATCTTCTCAGATTACTTACCCGCTACCTGTGTTCGAGTTATCAAGGAACTGCACGATATCGCTGTTGCTAGCCAACTAGCAAACAAACGTTTAAAAAACAGTTGACACCGGCGAGCCCTCGCCGCGACACGATGCCTCCCCTCAGCTGTGCACCAGGCTGCGACTCATGCGTCCTTCTCAGCGAAAAGATAGTGGAACTCGAAGCCAGAATAGCGACCCTCCATCAGATTGAGAAGGATGAACAGTTCCTCGACACCATTCTCTCCGTAAGTAACGTTACCTCTCTTACACACACAAATGCCAGATGCCCTGATTTCACTCTGTCCTCCAATACTTTAACCATGCCATGCACTAATGCAACTTCTGTCCCTGTTGCCTCTCCCCGGCCTCTGCTGAGAACCAACCCTGCTCTGCTGGCCAGCTCCACTCCACACCAGCCTGAGCCATGGCGTAGAAGCAAGCATCACAAGCACGGCAGACGGTCCGGACGGCACTCAGGCCCAGCCCAACCTATACGACTGGAAAATCGCTATGCCACTCTGACCGAGGATGAGGAGCCCCTCCAGCCCCGAGACAACCATCCTGGTCCCTCCTCAAAGTCGGCGCCCCCCCGACCCCCTCCTCCCCGGACCTCATCAACCTCCACCCTGGTCATCGGCAGTTCCATGGTTAGAGACCTCTGCATTCCCCCATCATGTAGCGGTCCCTCCAAGGTCTACTGCTTCCCTGGTGCCAAGGTCCTTGACATCCAGCAGAAACTCCCAAGCATCCTGGCCCGCCACACCAAGGTCAACAACATCATCGTACACGTGGGCACGAACGACATCAGAGATAAGCAGTCAGTAGCACTGCAGGAAAACTACAAAACTCTCATCACCACTCTGATGGGCACAGAAAAACGCTTTGTCATCTCTGGGCCTCTCCCTACCTACAGAAAAGGTGCTGAGAGATGGTCCAGACTGTTCGATCTCCACACCTGGCTCAAACGCTACTGCGCTTCCCTAAGCATCCCCTATGTCAACAACTGGGGCTTGTTCTGGGAGAGGCCCAGTATGCTGAAGCGTGATGGTCTCCACCCAAACCAACATGGAGCCAGGCTACTCTCTGACAACATAGCGTCCACACTGAGACATTGACATTCTGTAGAAAATATTACAGATTCACGCCCCCCAGGTATTGATTCGAATGGCATTATACATGTGGATGAGTCTGAGAATGTTTTCTGCAGGGTAACATACAATACTACTACCATAGATCAAGCTGTGTCATGCAATAGCATGACTTATGCTTATAGTTCTATTCCAACGTTGATTTCTACCCAACGTATAGTAAAAAGAAAAGACAAATTTAAAACCAGAAACCTAACAAATATTCTTTCCATACCTCAGCATATTCCTCAAAAGCCAGAGGCATTTTCAGCTAACATGGGTTTACTAAATATAGGTGCACTTACTACCAAAACCTTTGCAATCAATGATTTTATTAGTGAAAAAAAATTGGATTTTCTGTTTCTTGTTGAAACCTGGCTGACTTCAGACAGCGAAGCTGTTCTCGTTGAGACTTGTCCCCCAAATTATAATTTCTTCCACTCAATTAGACAAGGCAAACGAGGTGGTGGAATTGCCTCCATTCTCTCAAACAAATATAGTTGCACACGAGTCAACTTTGGCGAATTCGCTTCCTTTGAGTATATTGCCCTCACTCTGAAGGCTGACCCAGCTGTACTTCTATTAACCTTATACCGCCCTCCTAAACTATGGACTGGCTTTCTCGACCAGTTTTCTGAACTTATGTCGCTCATCATCACTAGCTATGATCGGATAATTGTAAATGGCGACTTCAATATTCATGTCAATAAGACAACTGATGCTAAAGCCAGTAAGTTCCTTAATGTGTTGGACAGTTTAGAGCTAAAGCAGCATGTTACAGGACCCACCCACAACCTTGGCAACACCCTCGATCTAGTCATTTCCAGAGGGATAGAAGTCACAGACTTATCAGTAAATGATATAAATATGTCTGATCATCATTGTGTATCTTTTAATATTGTACTACATACTCCAAAAATTCATCCCGAAATTGCAATCAAATCGCGACTCTTGGACATTAGAGCAGAACAGCAGTTCATAGCTCTTATAGACTCCATAAATTTAGATATTTTACATCATCCCATTGATCAAATGGTAGAGGCTCTTAATCGTGAATTAGGCGCTCTGCTTGACAGAGTGGCACCCTTAAAGACTAAAAAAAGGCCCTGTAGCAAACTGACACCTTGGATGAACGAAAATATCCATGATCTAAAAAGATCATGTAGGAAAGCTGAGAGAACATGGAGAAAAACTAAGTTACAGGTTCACCGTGCCATTCTAAAAGAAAAAATTGCAAATTATAATAGAGCTATTCGGAATGAGAGGAGGAACCACTTCTCTAAGGTAATTGCTGAAAACAGTGGAAACTCTAGGGTGTTGTTCTCTACCATTGATAGGCTATTGCATCAAACACCTTTTGATACACTCAGTCAGGCATCCTCTCTAAGATGCGAAGAATTTGCAGACTTCTTCAAAAACAAAGTCATTTCTATAAGGGAGGCTATTGGTAACATAAGTAATATGTTTGATAGTACACCCAAAAACAGCCCCCCAAAATTAAGGTCCTTTAGCACTATTACTCAATCTGAGCTTGGTAAAATTATAACTCAAACCGGCTCCTCAACATGTGTTTTAGATCCAATCCCTACTACATTCCTCAAAAAAGTATATGATGGCTTAGCTCCCTTTTTTCTCAAGGTAATAAATACCTCATTAGAAACAGGTATATTTCCAACTGCTTTTAAAACCGCTGTTGTGAAACCTTTACTTAAAAAGTCAAATCTTGACCATACCAATCTGAGCAACTACAGGCCTATATCAAATCTATCGTTTTTGAGCAAAGTACTTGAAAAAGTTGTTTGTAATCAGTTAAATACCTTCCTCAACGAAAACAGTATCCTTGAAAAATTCCAATCAGGTTTTAGATCAAATCACAGCACAGAAACGGCTCTAGTAAAGATAGTCAATGATCTCAGACTAGCTACCGACTCAAACAAAGTCTCAATCCTTATTCTTCTGGATTTGAGTGCGGCATTTGACACCATTGATCATAGTATCCTAATTCACCGCCTTGCGAAGTGGGTGGGTCTCTCTGATAATGCTCTAAACTGGTTTCAAACCTACATTACTGGCAGAGATTTTTATATCAGTCTAGGAGATCATGTATCTGAAAAACATGACTTGCCTTTTGGTGTGGCCCAGGGGAGCTGCCTTGGTCCCCTGCTATTTTCTCTATATATGCTTCCATTGGGAAACGTCATAAGTCAGCATAATGTAAACTTCCACAGCTACGCAGATGATACCCAATTGTATCTTTCTGTGGAGCCAACTAACCCAGATGGCCTTTGCTCCCTCACTGCATGCCTAACCTCCATTAATCAGTGGATGAGCAAAAACTTTTTGAAACTAAATGATGACAAAACAGAGGTACTTCTGGTTGGACCAAAACTAAAGCGAGATATTATTCTTAGTAATCTGGGGAACTTGGCACACCAGGTCAAACCAAAAGTAACAAGCCTCGGTGTCATCTTAGATGCAGAGTTAAGTTTTAAGCCCCATATCAGTAAAGTTACTCAGACAGCCTATTTCCACTTGAGAAACATTGCCAAAGTGCGGCCCTTTTTAACTCAACAAGATGCAGAAAAACTAATTCACGCCTTTATCACTAGCAGGTTAGACTACTGCAATGCACTTTTCACTGGTCTTCCCAAAAAACATCTAAAGAAATTGGCACTCATACAGAACTCTGCGGCTAGACTTTTAACTAAGACTAAGAAGAGAGAACACATCACCCCTGTGTTGGCTGAACTGCACTGGCTCCCTATTTCCTATAGAATTGATTTTAAGGTTATGTTAATTACTTACAAAGCTCTGAATGGCATAGCACCTTCATATATCTCTGAGCTTTTAATATCTTATCAACCACAAAGGAAACTTAGATCATCCAATTCTAATCTTTTAATCGTACCCAAAGTGCTCCACAAACAAAGTGGAGAAGCTGCGTTTATCTATTATGCCCCCAAACTATGGAACACCCTGCCTCTGTACATCAAGCAGGCGAGTTCAGTAAATATTTTTAAAAAAGATCTGAAAACATACCTGTACAGGAAAGCTTTTAGTTAACTCATCTTATCCTGTAGACTACATTTTCAGATTATTCTACATCTGCTACTATTGGAGGGCGCAGCCAGCCAGAAGCAGATGGGCTCCCCCTATTAAGTCAGGTTCTGCTCAAGGTTTCTTCCTGGAATATGGGAGTTTTTCCTTGCCACAGTTGCCATATGGCGTGCTTGTGGGGGGTAAGAGGGTTAAGGCTGCCAGTCTTATGACGTCATTTTCTATATTTTTGATATGTTGCTGAGTATAACATAAACAGCAAAGAAAAGTGATTGATATTGACTGACTGACTATTATTGTGTTACATGCTTCAAATGTAAAGCACTTTGAGCTGCATTCTGTGTATGAAAGGTGCTATACAAATAAAGCTTTATTATTATTATTATTATTTATTATAAATACAATGGATAACAGTTTAAATGTTTATTACCAACAAGCAAATTGTGCAAATTCGTTGGAAAATGAACCCTGCAACACGGCCTTTAATGGCAAGCCCTGAACATGCATTGCAATTACTATCTAGTAAAACTTCAATGTGTTATTTCTAAGATTACACAGCAAATATTTAGAAGATCTGTGTGTATGATTATTTGCTCTAAGGCCAGGTAGGCATATACATGTATAACAGGCTAGTTGTATTGTGTAATCACATAATTTGAATCTTCAAAATCTATACTTGATATCTTATTATATTTTAATGATAATACTATTAGCAAAGTAATATCTTAAAGGGATTAGCCTACATTTAATACATTTGAATTCATCTGTAAGCCTTTAGGAGGTCTGTATAATTATTAGTAATTGTGTCTTTTGATTTTTCCTCACCTAGATCCCAGAGACGAATAGTCCTAAACAGCAAGCTGGTGCAAAAAATGTGAGGGTGCAATCATCGATCCCAGCAGAGTTCACCTCAGTAACAAAATATAAAACTGACTCACTGGAACAAAGTGTTAAAGAAAAAGTGATTGTGCAATGGATTGCACGCACCAGTCTACCTGTCCGCACTATTGAGGATGAAGATTTCGTCTTTATGATGGAGACCATAGACAAGAGGCTGACCATTCCGAAGAAAACTAAAATAAACAACTTGATCGACCCGCTTTATATTGATGAAAAACAAAAATTTAAAGAAAGACTTGCAACGGCACGCAGAACAACAATTGCTCTGGACATATGGCCAAAAAAAGGACTTACAGCGTCATTCCTCGCAATTAGTGCCTGTTACTTTTGTAATCAGGAGAACAAACCAAAGCACATATTCTTGAAGCTTGACCAGATCTCCCACCCACACACTGCAGAGTGTATAAAGACTTGTGTTGACCAATGCACTGAGGACTGGGGAATACCAAAACACAAAATTCTGACCGTCATAACTGATAATGGAAGCAACATGGTTGCAGCGTTCAAAAACGATGAACATGAGCCCAGCAGCTCTGAGGAGGAATCCGAGGAGAGTGATGAAGACTCTGAGGTTGTCGAGGAACAAAGGTAAATTCTATTCGTTTATAGATGTTAACATTTTCAGTAGCAGGCTAGATTATGTCTGTCATTGAGCTATGCCTATTGTCTTTTAGCATTAAAGATGTGTTATACATTGTTTATTGTATTGTGTTGCTTATGGCAATTGAATTTCCTCTAGAGGATTAATAAAGTATCTGCAACTCGTGGTGAACATGATCTAGAAAGAAGTAAGTGTCAATCGACTCCTTGACAAAGCTCGAGTATTCGTCAGGCTCTTTCGTGGCAATTGAGCGACTGCTGCAGCTGTGTGGACTCACTCTGGTAAAAGACTGCTCCACTAGATGGTCCAGCACATGCCTAATGATATCACGCCTTGTCCAAGTGAAGGACTCACTACTTCAGGTAGCTGATGGGATGGGCTGGGACTATCTACTACCGAGTGGGTGGCAGAGGCTGACTGCTCTTAGAGATCTGCTCCTCCCCTTTGCTGAGCACACCCAGATGCTCCAGAGTGACACCATGTCCTTATCCCTGGTGGTGCCCGCCCTCCTGGACCTGAGAGCTCACCTGTCTGAGTTCCCCCAGGGTTCGAGCTACAGGGACCTAGTTTCCCTGGCACATAAGATATAGGTGAACATGGACAAACGCTTCAGCTGCTTTCTTGATCCCTGTGATCCAAAGTTCTCACCCCTCACTGCTGCTGCATGCTTCCTCGAGCCAACAGTCTCACTCTCACTCACTGAAAGTGATGACGAACAAATTCAGGAGCTTCTGAGAAAAGCAGAAGATTAAATTGCTCAAATGGTGTCACCAGTAATACAGGAGGAGGAGGCTGATGAAAATGAGCAGGAAGAAGAAAGAAGAGAGGCACCAGAGCCGATGGCAAAGTGGCCCAGATTTAGATTCCTCTCAAAAGCAGGTGCAAGCCGCCGGCCATCTAGATCTGGCCTCTCAAAGCCCTGTGTCTTTCCAGGCAGGAAATGCAGAAATTCAAGGAGCAACTGTCAGAACCTATAAACGAAGAGACTGCCGTTGATTTTTGGGCTTCACAGGGTTCTGTTTATCCGAGCCTAAAACCTCTTGCCTTCGATCTTCTTGCAATACCAGCATCTCAAGCATTTGCTGAGCGAGTTTTTAGCATTACAGGTGACCTCAGTCATGGTCGTCGAAATAGAGCAAGAGTCATTTTAGAGAGAAGTGCTTTCCTCAAACTGAATCGAGATCAGAGATCAGATTAAGTAGCCTAATTCTGCTTTGGGAATATGTGTGTTCATTTTGAAGTTCCAGAAAATAAACATAACCACATTGGCAAAATATAGAAAGTTTTGTTTTTTGACTTATTCGAATGGTCTTTATTCCATGTCACCATGTGTAATGCACTTACTACCTTAGTAAATCAGAAAGGACAGCACAGCACCATCTCATAGATGGAAGAGTCTAGTCTAGAAATATCCAACTAAGGTAAGGAGTATGTACTGTATATGTGGTAAGTGTGAAATGTTGCTTTACAAATTTCAACACTTCATACAACCTGTCACCTTCATTTCAATTTCCGATACCTGTATTAGCCTAATTGAATTAGTTTGAAAAAGAGAAAACATTTTGACTAAAAGTAATGACTAAAAGTTGACTAAACTATAAGGACTTTTGGTCGACTAAAACTAGACTAAAACTACGAAGCAAAACAATGACTAAAATGTGACTTAATCTAATAAGCATTTTCGTCTAAAGACTAAGACTAAATCTAAAATAGCTGCCAAAATTAACACTGTTCTCAGGGGCAGTAGTCTTACCCTGCATCGTGCTCGGTGTTGCCCAGGGGCAGTACTCTTACCCTGCGTCGTGCTCGGTGTTGCCCAGGGGCAGTAGTCTTACCCTGCGTTGTGCTCAGGGGTAGTACTCTTACCCTGCGTTGTTCTCAGGGGCAGTAGTCTTACCCTGCGTCGTGCTCGGTGTTTCCCAGGGGCAGTAGTCGGAACCAGCCTTGCAGTGGGGGGGTCCTGCGTAGGCAGGCCAGTGGAATCTCCACCTGTTGTCATAGAAACCATATCGCCTGCTTAGAACCCATACAGAACACACACGGAAAACCCCTCAGAACCCATCCACAGAACCTCCCTTAAGGTTCCCATAGAACCCCTTTAGAACTCTAACAATTACCATATACAACATATATTCAGATATAACTCACTCAAAACTCAACATAATTTCCCAAATACAGTACCTATAAAAAGTATTCACCCCCACAAGTCAAAGTGAAAGCAGATTTCTACAAAGTAATGTTAAGTAAAAATACATAATGCAAAATAAGCAATAAATATTCACCCCCTTCAAGTCAGCATTTAGTAGATGGACATTTGACCACAATTAAAACATGGAGCCTGCCTGGATAGGTCTCCATAAGGCTCACACATCTGGGTACTGCAATTTTACTCCATTTTTCTTTGCAAAACTGCTCAAGCTCTGTCGGGTTGAAAAGGTATCGGATGTCAACAGCCCTTTTCAAGTCCAGCCACAGATTTGCTATAGGATTGAGGACTGGGCTTTGACTCTATAGGATTGAGGACTGGGCTTTGACTCTATAGGATTGAGGACTGGGCTTTGACTCAGCCTCTCCAGAACATTCTCCTAGTTGTCTTCAAACCATTTCTGTGTAGTTTTCGCTCTATGCTTCGACTCGCTGTCTTGCTGGAGAGTAAATCTTCTCGTAGTTCTCTTGCAGACTGAATCAGATTGACCTCCAGGATTTCCATATATGTTGATGAATTAATTTTACTTTTACCTTTACAAGCCTTCCAGGGCCTGCTGTCGCGAAGTATCCCCACGGCATGATGCTACCACCACCATGCTCCAAATTAGGGATGGTGCGTTTGTGGTCATATGCAGTGTTTGGTGTCCACCAAACATAGCATCTAGTCTGATAGACAAAAAGCTCAATTTTGGTCTTATCAAACCAAAGACCCTTCTTCCATTTGACCTTGGAGTCTCCCACATGTCTTTGGGTGAACTTTAGTCAAGATTTAATAAAAGCTTTGCCACTCACCCATAGAGCTTTGACTGGTGAAGAACTCAGACCAAACTTGTTGTATGCAAAGAAGAGATGTGCGGTTTGCGATTATATAACAACAAAAAAAACATCCTACAGTGGGTCCCAGTTAAAAATTGACACTTCATTCACGATCAAGGTGATTCACGCAGCTGGGTGAAATGTAAGTACAACTGCAGCCGCTTGGGGGCAGCATAGTCCGCTGTGGTGTTCGACGGTCGAACCAGACGGCGCATTCGACAGCAAGGGCTGTGATTGGCCGAGTTTTCAGTGCGTTTCTCTGTGTTTTTAGCAGCCCCTGCAACATGCTAGTACACTGTAGCCTAAGCTTTGTACATAATGTTAAACATAGTTTTGGATTCAGTGGCAAGATTTCTTGATTGTACAGTGCCTGTCTCTCAGTAATGTTTTAAAATGAGAGCTTCATCAGCTGGCAGTAGGCTACTTTGTCGGTAGTCATGAGAAGTTCGCTTGCTAACAGAACATAAATATGCTGCCCAGAAACCTTGTGAATAGTTCTGATTTTTTTTACTATACTAACGAGGTTGAAATATAGACTTTGCCTACAGCATCTCCTTAACAGTAATGTTAACAAAATGACAGCATTCATATGACAAAGGAAAACGAATTCGGTCACTCAAGACTGTGCCACAGCAACCAGTGTAGGCTATAGTCCTACAATAGGCCTACTCGAAGCAGATAGTGTTGTCTGACCGTCGAGTGGGTTAATGCACGTATTTCCAGAGCAGGTCTGCAACTTTCAGGCAGTTCTGAGTTCGAATCTAGGCAGGAGCAGAGCCATATAAAGGCCTAGGCCTATTGTTATAATTTTTTTGCAAGGTGTTGCTCCTGACAATACTTGTTTATAAGACGTTTGGTGATTAATTGATAGCTGTTTTTGGGACACGTTAAACGTTCTTTATAATGAGCGCATACGGGGAGTAAAACGACTGTTACGCGCTGTTACAACTGTAGGCTACAATGATTGCAATAAAAAAATATGCGCGTGTTAGTTTAGTTAGTTTTGTGATGTTTTGCACTTTTGCCTCATGTGTTTTCAGGTTTGAGGGCTTTTTTGGCAAGATTGACCTTGGTTAGACTCTGGTGTTATTTCTCCGTATGGAAAATAAAGTCAATTTTCGACACACGTCTGTTATTAGTTCAATAACAAGTGTTGCTTGTTAAAACATGTGACTAGTGAAACTCAAATGATTTTAGAAATATTTAGCCAAAGCCAAAAAGTGTTAGAGAGAAGGAGAGACGCCAGTGCAGCTCAGATGTCTTCTTAATTTTCTTTATTCTTTAGTAAAAGGTGCAGAACATTATTAAACTTTGACTAACGTTTCGTTAGTCAAAAACATCGAAACGTTAGTCAAAGTTTAATAATGTTCTGCACCTTTTACTGAAGAATAAAGAAAATTAAGAAGACATCTGAGCTGCACCGCGTCTCTTCTTCTCTCTAAAACAGGGGTGTCAAACATACGGCCCACGGGCCATGTAGCCTACGGCCCGCACGATGATTTTGAACGGCCCGCACGTCAGTCCCTCAACAACGAGAGAAAACTTCCCTTGTGTGCGTGTAATGTGTATCACACCAAATTGGCTCACCATACCTTCCCAACTATGCACAGTATCCTATTAGCTGCATGCCATCAGGCTATTTACAATTTTCTATCGCGTAAAGTTAGTTACACGTTATCAAAATTAACGCGAACACATTTTGTTTGAGCAGGAGACAGAATACGCACGCAGGCACAACTAGGCTACTTGTTTTCTTTTACTCGGCTATCTATATATGGTTATCAGCACACAATGTTGGGCTAATTCACTAGTTATGGATATCACAAGTTTAAACAACGAAAACAGAAAGGATGGAGGCAGCAAAGCTAGAGGAGTTATTCCAGATGGGCAAGAACAAGGTAGGCAATTGGTGTGCTTGTCAGAACGTTAGATTACAGCTGTTTAAAGCCAGACGTCACGGTACGTTAGAACAAAACTAAAGGTAACTTTAGCTATAGGGCTGTATCAATTTGTCCAAATGAATAGGTCATCGTAGACGTTGTTGTTGTATTATTGCATGTGGATATTGTTATGCTATGTAGGCTACTTTTTTTGCAATGCACGGACCTAAAACCGGGAAACTTGAATTTGTTTTTGCGGGGGTGGGGGTGGGTGGGTGTACGTACTGTGGTGTAGTCGAGGGGTATCCACGGGAATGACGTCGGGAGGTGTGTCGCTTGTAGTGATGCAGGCAGCATTCAAACAAGCAGGGGAAAGGCTGAGGGAGGCGGCAGAGTCTAGAAGCCGGCGCCATGGAGCTCCAACTAGAAACGGCACCCTCCACCCCGGCCAGCTGGTGTATGTTCGTAATAGGCAGTTTATGGGCAGACACAAGATCCAGGATGTGTGGCTCCCGGTACCCCATAAGGTGCTTGCAAGGGTGGGTCAAGACTCACCTGTCTATTCCGTAGTCCCAGTGGATGCCTCCAAGTCCCCTAGGAACATTCATCGCAATGAATTGCGGCTCTGTGGCCCCAGGGTGCAGCAGAAGTGGAGAGAAGGGACCTCAGAGAGTGGGAGCGAAGAGGAGACGACTGGGGATTGGGTGGGTTTACAACAGTATCAGTCCCGTCCCAGGAGCCTAGGCCTGGAGGAGGGAATCCCAGCTGAAGGGGAAGCTGGTCAATTAAGGGAGGAAGAGCATTGGTGGGGTGCCAATGAAGCAGTAGGAGGTCCGCCAGGGCCGCATGAACCTACACCTCTGAGGAGATCCAGCAGGTGCACAGCTGGACGGCATGCTAACCCATTCAATCTTCCAAGATCAGCTGTGGGCCACAAGGGGAGAGGAGGTGGGCAACCTTAAGGGGCAGCTGTGGGCCACAAGGGGAGAGGAGGTGGGCAGCTGTAGGAATAGGGTTGGAAGAGCAAATCTGTGGGACACTGATTTAAATTTTCTGGGGGGTGAGTGTGGTGTAGTGGAGGGGTATCCACGGGAATGACGTCGGGAGGTGTGTCGCTTGTAGTGACGTAGGGGGAATCTCCGTTGATTGCAGCGCACCTGGATATAGCCCCGTTAGGTAAGCAGGTGGGAGAGCAGATGATTGTGTGTGGTTGCACAAGCCCCTTGCCATCTTTGTCCAGAGGAATGTTTGCGAAGTTTTGAGTGTTGGTTGCGGTCCAAGGTAAGATGCACAGATCTTTAAATGTGATGGTTTTGACATTATGGCAAGTCGAGCGCCGGGTGATATCGCAATGTGTTTTGTAGCTTATGCAGAGAGCTGTGGTGGTTATCGCGAGCGGTGTGAGCGGCATAGCGTGAGAAGCTGGGTGAGTTGGCATGGGCCTTGTGGCAATTTTAATTGATTTGTCTGCTGATTCCTGGTGTGTGGGGAAGGCTGCTTGATGTGGTTGCGGGGAAGCGTGGGAATATCTGTAAATGAGGTGTTTTATGTTTGTTTTAATTACAGGCATCGTGTACGCTACTGTTTTATGTCTCCCATTTTATGGTCCATATTAAAGCTGCGTTGTGCGCATCATATCAGGGTACGGGTGGGGTATATTATTGTGAGGCCCGTCGGGCACTAGAGGGAATCTATGTTGTATCGGGTGGGTATTGCTACTAATGCGCAGTAGCCTGTTTGTGCCAACGTAGGTCTACTTGTGGTAATTGTTTGGGGGCTTGTAGCTGTGTGTGCACGTTGTCTGACCGATTGTTATGATCTGACGTGTCTCCGAGGGTTGGAGAGAATTAATAAATTGTTTGTATTTCTATACCCTTTTATATCCTGTCTCCGGCTTTGATTGCCTTTAGACCTCACAGTACCATAGCGCTCTCTCTCCCTCTCTCACACACACACACACACAGTACCTTTCTTAGCCACAGTTAATTTTAGTGGTGATATGTGTTATGGACATTGTTATGCACATTATTGACTGCAGTTTATTCTCATCAATGTCAGCCCATGAATGCATATTGATCAGTTGTTAACTAATAGGCCTAGAAGTTGCATTTGAAAATGTTACTGTTGTAGACTTTTTGTTTTTTATTTCAGCCAAACTGTTTTAAAGTGGTTAGGACCATTATTTCACACCAATTTTGAATAAGCCATACTGCAATACCGATTTCATGGTTGCACCATGCACATGTTCGCCGATTATGTGGCCCTCAGTAACCTATAAATTCAATGATGTGGCCCTCTATGAAAATGAGTTTGACACCCCTGCTCTAAAATATGTCCTGGCCTGGTTGCACCGGATTGTGGCCAAACGACAGAAGCGCGGAGAACCCTCCGAGAACCCTCCCTCAAAGTAACACCAAAAAGTGTGCTTTTGAAAGAAGGGGGTGGGGGAGGGGGGCTTAACGTGAAAAAGCTTAATGTCCCAAAACGACAACAAGTCATAATGGTAGGCTACAGTGGGGGGAGGGTATGGGATGACCAGAGCCATCTTCGCTGTGCTATTCAGAAAGCATCTTCTACTGTCTTTCCAGGCGCAAACAGCTCGTTATAGCCTATCGAGTGCCTTAACAGATAGGCTCTGCTCTTGGGTTTGGCCTCACAGCGAACTCAACCCTCTTGTTGCTTGCAGTTTGTTAAATAAAGTGATGCAGATTACATTATTTATTTCTGATTAATTGCGTCTTTTGCAACATCTGCTTGTTAGGCTGGGCTACTGTCAATGTCCTGTACAGGTAAATGTTCAACAATTGCTGGTGTAGGCCTACAGGCTATAATCAATTAGGGACTGTTCAGGGGCTACCGGAGGAGTTTTGGGAGCGTTAGTCAAAAAGACCCTCCTTCGCCAGCAAGAAATTTTTCTATGACCCTCCAAAGTGATTGAGAAAAAAACGCATGACCCTCCCCAGTCCCAACAATTTAGGCTATTGATGCCTTCTGTAGGCTACTGGGTCAATTTGGGAGCTTGCATGCTACGACTCCTTCCTTGAAATGCCTTGAAAAGGCTGTCGTTTGCACAATTTCACAAATAAGTCAAAGTCAAAGTCAAAGTCTGCTTTATTGTCAATTTCTTCACATGTCAAGACATACAAAGAGATCGAAATTGCGTTTCCTACTATCCCACAGTGGAGACAAGACATATTTTACCAATTAAGTCCACAGACAAACATAACATTCAAGTACACAATATAAAGTAAAAATAAGAAGGGACATACAATGAAGAAATAAGAGCAGCAAAATTTGGTAGCAATTGTGCATACAGTAGACAGTCAATATAATAGTGCAAAAGTCAGGCCAATAAATGGCTGAGGTAGTTTTGTTTGACCTAAGTATGCAAGTGGCATAGTGGTGCAAGTTATGTAAGAGCAGCAGAAGTGTGTTCAGAAGTGTTCAGGACAACAACAACAAGTTGCAAGTGTGCAAGTGTACAAGTGGAGTAGTGCAAGTGGAGTAGTGCAAGGCAGCCATTTTGGGTCTAAAAGTCCAGGATGTTATGTAGCTGAGGGTGGAGGGGGGAGAGAGTTCAGGATCCTAACAGCCTGGTGTATGAAGCTGTTGGTGAGTCTGGTGGTGCGGGAGCGCAGGCTTCTGTACCTCTTCCCAGAGGGCAGTAGATCAAACAAATTGTGAGCGGGGTGACTTGCATCACTCACAATTTTGGTCGCCTTGCGGGTGAGGTGGGAGGTGTAAATGTCCTTCAGGGAGGGGAGTGAAGCACCAATAATCCTTCCAGCTGTGTTCACTATGCGCTGCAGGGCTTTCCTGTTGTATTCAGTGCAGCTTCCGCCCCACACAGCGATACAGCTGGAGAGGATGCTCTCAATGGTGCCTCGGTAGAATGTGGTCATGATGGCTGGTGGAGCACTTGCTCGCCTGAGTTTCTGCAGGAAGTACAGGCGGCGCTGAGCTTTCTTCACCAGTGATGCAGTGTTGGTGGTCCAGGAGAGGTCTTCACTGATGTGCACCCCCAGGAATTTGGTGCTGCTCACTCTCTCCACCACAGCACCGTCGATGGTCAGTGGCAGGTGTTGGGTGTGACCTCTACGGAAGTCAACAACAATCTCCTTGGTCTTGCTGACGTTCAGCAGGAGGTTGTTGTCCCTGCACCACGTGGTCAGAAGGTCGACCTCCAACCTGTATTGAGTCTCGTTGCCCTTGGTGATGAGACCCACCAGAGTTGTGTCGTCAGCAAATTTCACTATGTGGTTGTTGCTGTAGGTTGCAGTGCAGTCATGCGTCAGCAGGGTGAAGAGCAGCGGACTGAGCACGCAGCCTTGGGGGGCCCCCGCGCTCAGTGTGATGCTGCTTGAGATATTGTTGCCAACACGTACTACTTTGAAGCCTCTGACAGAGGAAGTCCAGTAGCCAGTTGCAGAGGTAGGTACTGAGTCCCAGTTTGTCAAGTTTGCAGATGAGTTGTTGTGGTATTATGGTGTTGAATGCAGAACTGAAGTCTATAAACAGCAATCTCACATATGAGTCTCTTTTTTCCAGGTGGGTGAGGGCTGGGTGGAGGGCAGAGCAGATTGCATCCTCTGTAGACCGCTTGGCTCGGTATGCAAACTGGAAGGGGTCCAGGGTGGGGGGGAGAATGGATTTGATGTGTGACATGACAAGCCGCTCAAAGCACTTCATGATGATGGGTGTCAGTGCCACGGGGCGGTAATCATTGAAGCAGGATGGAGCAGTTTTCTTCGGCACAGGTACGATGGTGGCAGCTTTGAAACATGATGGGACGATGGCTTGCTTCAGGGAAGTGTTAAAGATGTCTGTGAAGACATCCTTAAGCTCCTCAGCGCAGTCATTCAGCGCACGACCTGGGATGTTGTCTGGGCCTGCTGCCTTACGGGTGTTGATAGCAGCAAGTGTCCTCTTCACGCTGTCGGCAGAGAGGCACAGGGGCTGCTCGTGTGGAGGGCGAGGGGTCTTCTGTGGGCAAGTGCTGTTCTGTGCTTCAAAGCGAGCAAAGAAACGGTTCAGATTGTTGAGCAGAGGGATGTTGCTCTCACAGCTCTGTGGCGCGGGCTTGTAGTCCGTGATGGCCTGAATGCCCTGCCATAGGCTTTGTGCGTTCCTGCTGTCTTTGAAGTGGGTGGTTATCTTGTGAGTGTATTCCTTTTTTGCTTCCTTGATGCCACGGGACAGGTTGGCTCTCGCTGTTCTCATGCCAGCTTCATCCCCAGCTCTGTAGGCTTTGTCTCTGGCCCTCAGCAGCCTGAGGACATCCCCCGTCAGCCATGGCTTCCAGTTAGCCCGAGTGATGATGTCTTTTGTGTGGGTCACATCATCAATGCACTTGGTGATGTAAGAGGTTACAGTGTCTGTGTACTCCTCTATGTCTGTCTGATTGTTGTAAGTGGCTGCCTGCTTAAACATTTCCCAGTCTGTTGTGTCAAAGCAGTCTTGAAGAGCATCAGAGGCTCCCTCAGGCCACACTTTTACCTGCTTGCGAACCGGTTTGTTTGCTTTCACTCTTTGTCTGTATGTGGGCATTAGCATAACAGTGATATGGTCAGAAAGTCCAATGTGGGGGAGGGGGGTGGCTTTGTATGCTCCTTTGTGTTGTCTCCTCTTGTTGGAAAAGCAACATGCTGGTGTAGCTTTGGAAAAACAGTTTTAAGGTCTGCATGGTTAAAATCTCCAGCGAAGATGGTGAAACCGTCTGGGTGTGCCGTCTGTTGTTCACTGATAGCCTGGTACAGTTCACAAGAGCCGTGTTCCTATCGCTGTTATTGTTGGTAGGCGGGATGTATACTGCGACTAGCAGAATCACAGTAATTTCCCTTGGCAGGTAAAAAGGACGGCACTTTATGATCATAAACTCCGCCAGTGGTGAGCTGTGTTTGCATACTACTACAGTGTCCCGGCACCATTCGTCACGGATGTAAACACAGATTCCTCCTCCTCGTGATTTTCTACCCTTTACAATGGCCCGGTCTGCTCGATAGCATGCTAGCTGCTCCAGTTGTACAGCAAAGTCCGGAATGTTGTCATTTAACCAAGTCTCAGTGAATACGAGCACACAGCAGTTACTCACTGTCTGGTTCGTTGATCTCAGCAGTCGTATGTAATCCATTTTGTTGTCCAGTGATCGTACATTTGCCAGGAGAATGGATGGTATGGCTGGGCGAGTTGGGTTGGCCGCTAGCCTGGCCCGGACGCCTCCGCGCTTGCCCCTCTTCTGCTTCCTCGCACACCGCTTCCGACGCTTTCTTTCCGGGGGAGGAGTAGCAGGCGAGTCCGGTGTTGTTGCAGGCCGGAGTAGTCCGAGTTCCTTTAGCGTCCCTGTTGCAAAGTTCAGAACGCTGCAAAACTTGCTTTTGCAGATGTCTAGTAGAAACTGCCTGCTGTACTTGTAGTACGACGTAGTAAGACGAGACGAACACGTAAAACCTTCGGACAAACACTTTTTAAACAAACAAAACACCGTTCGGTTGGGACAGAGCGAGGTCGCTGCATGTGCACGCGCCGCCATCTTGGACAATTTTAAAATAAATCACCGGGACCGAAACAAACCTCAACTTTTCCCGGGTTTATCGCGTATTTTAACTTTTTCCTCGCAGTCTTAGGAGGAGCTGCAGGGCCGTCGCAAGGGGGTGCGAGGCCCTGTGCGAACTTGACAGATGCATGAACTTCCGTGCATTAAATCATGCGATAGCTTACTTTACACATAGCCAAGGCTACCGTCGGTGCATTTTAATAGTAGCTACACCAGCTTGTCTTTAAGAGGGGAAATTGTATAGCCTATAACATTAGCTGAGTCACATATTTGGCCATATGGTGTTTATCATAGGCTACATCACGAAACCAAATAGTGTAACAAAGGCGAACACTTTAACAGGGGAAATTAATTGGGCATGAATCATTGTGCTGAACGGTATTTGTCAATGAGCATAAACACACGACATTCAAACTGTTGATAAGATGTGCACTATGGAAACTGGTCTGTAGTCTAACATTGGACAAATAAATGACACTGACTCGCCATATCTTGCTTTGCCGCAAACTCAGCAATGAAATCATAGGCCAGTTTGCAGGTAGCATAACATATTTTTCAATTAATAGAAAGGAGAGCCCAGTCTCTCCTGTGATATTGAGGTGCGCAAATAGTTTTTAATAGCCTGTTCAACTTCGAAAAGCTTCGTTCACCCGATGCCAGTCACTGATCGCAATTTAAAATTTCGGGAAGCTTCGTTCAATCTTTTTAAGTTTTAAGTGCAGTAGGCCCCTATCTGCCCCCTTTGGAATTATATCTCGAGCCTATTATAAGGTCCAGTGCGTTATGTCCTGGGATTCGGACGTGCTCAAAAAGAAAAGAAAAAACACTTTTTTATAGACGGTTATGAGGAGCAATATGAGTTGTGTCATTCAGACTCAACCCTCTTGTTGCTTTGATATCTTTTTTGTCTTTCGTTGTCGTTTGAACGTCGGCAAGCAGGCATGTTGCAATTTAAGTGAAATTTCTACAGTAGGCCTACAATATGCAACATGCTTGTTAGGCTGGGCTACTGTCAATGTACTTGTACAGGTAAATGTTCAACAATTGCTGGTGTACAGGCTATAATTAATTAGCTAAATCATTTGTCTAGCTGTTTAAAAAAAAAAAATCTTTGCTGCTTTGATATCTTTTTCGTTTGAACGTCGGTAAGCAGGCATGCTGCGGTTGCAATGAATGAGGATAATTGTTTTTTATCTGCGGATTTATTTTTTGCATTATTTTGAATATGACTCGCTCCAGTCTCAACAGCAACAAGCGAACACCACTAACCACTCGGTGAGTTGCACAGTTTTGAAAACGAACGCTAAGGGTTGTTTTAGGACATGTTTGAGTAGCCTATGCCTGTTGGCAGCCACTCTGAGTAGTCAAAGGCGATTCAAAATGAGTCAGAAAGGTCGAGACAGGACCAATCGTCAAAATTTCGGTGTCCACCACTCTAGTTCATCCAAAACAAACCAGAAAAGGGACTCAAAGTGCTAAATACCGGAATTTTCCTTTAATTCCTAGGCCCTATGTATCCCGATAAGCGCATTGCCTGACTTTGTGTTCCGTAGCGTCAAATCTCTGGGTGCGTTCGACTTCTCCCAGCACTGGGCACGCTTGTATTGTAAGATTCAGCTAGACATGCGCCGCGCGGGGCTCACCCTTTATTACGACATCCCGTTATTACGACAACCCTCTATTACGACATACCGTTGTTACGACATGCCTCTATTTAGACATGCCCCTACTCCGATTTTTTTTTAGTACCGCTATTCCGACATTACCAATCCTCATTTTCAATTTGTCTCTGCAGTTCCTGTATCCTATCAAATTCCAACATCCTAGATGCATGGATGAGCTGTAGGCCTAGTAATGTCATCTGCACCTGCAGCTACATCAACAATCCACCCGCCATCCACTCCAAACAATGTTTTTCCCAATAATTGATATTGGCACACATTTCAGTCAAAACCTTAGGTGATTTTGAACTGGCCATGTGAATAAATGTTACACATTATGTGAAACACAGGTAGCTCTCCTCATTTTATTCTCTAAGCTCTCAGGGGAAAACGGTCGGAAACTCCATGCGTCAAACAAACTCTGTGCGTAAAGGCCACCTATATTAATTAATTAATGGCCGTCAATCAATGGCCAATTGCGCAAAGACGGGCGGAATTCTTATAACCTGACTCTCGCCAGATGAATTTCGTTTCGCCTAGCGAGAGTCAGATTAGAATTCTTACGCTCCAGTAGCCTAAACCACTTCAGCGAACGTTCAGATAACCCCCAGAGTGTCAATCAGGGTGTTCAAACTGGATGTGCGATATATTCAAGTTGCTTATATAGCATTTTAGAGGACAATGATAAAGTCATGTGCAACGCATTTTGGCTTGCCAGCAGGTTGGATAAACTCAATTTACTACACAATAATGTAGGCTAGGAATATATATTTTATATGTCATGCGTGCAGTTGTTGAATTGCACATAACATGTCTGTATATTTATTTAGTCTTCTTTCTCTCGACTCTAGGCTAGCGCATGCATTATCATGGCCCTATAATTGTGCAAAGACAGGCGGGATATCCGACGCTCCTTTTACAGTAAACCACTTCACAACGAACGTTCTAATAACCCCCAGAGTTCAGTGTCTATCAGTCCCAACATTTAGAAACATAATCGAAAAGTCCAAGCGTGAATTGGGTGTGTTTTGATTTTGAGAGAGACTGGAGAAGGGCCGTATGTCTCACAGCAACTGCGATAACCTTGTTTCTTGAAGGCTATCCTTACCGCCAGATATCCACATCTAATGAGGGTCGGCGACTATCCAATACCCAATACTATTTGCACACATTGTTGGAAAGCTTAGTTTATGGCCGTTCGTGTAAGTACAATAACTTAATTTTGTAAATTTTACCAAAACGACTTGTTTCGCCTTGCAGGGTCACATTTCATTTGTTGTCATCTTTTTTTATTCAAAACAATTCGTAGGCATTCATACTCAAGTTTAATTACCACCAGACACAAATAATCATCACCTAAATCATCTCTCTCTCTCCAAAATCTCGCTATAGGCTATAATTTAGGCTACCCGACATTTCAAATGTGACTCTCTAATCAACTTTTTTAGCTCTTAAACACGAAAAATACACTGTTCAACGTAGCTGGTGTGTGTGAGGCGCACTCTTGGACTCTGAGACGCGACTAACCTTTCGGTTGAAGTTATTATGCGTAGGCTTTTATAGAATCCAATCCCGTTGCCCCTACTATTTATCAATGTAGCCTTTTATTGTTTTTTTGCCATGAATCATCTGAGCTGTGATGAAATCGTGTGTTGTTTAAAGTTGGGATTACTGTAAGCCTAGGCTATACTGCCCATATTGGAATAAAAAAAATAAAGGCCCACCCTAGGCCTACTTCGCAAAAGTCCACTCCGTTGACGCTTGGTCACTGTTAATGACCTCGTGTTGGAATGGCAGGACGTTTGAAAAAAAAGGTCAAGTGTCGCTACTCCGACAATGGAAAAAAAAAAATTGTCGCAGTAGTGGGACGGTTGAAATGAATCTTAATGCCGCCACTTCGACAATTAGACGCCAATGTCTAAGTAGCGGCATGTCACCGCGCCGCGCTGCAAGATTCAGCCAGACGTGCGCCACCTATAAGATTCAGCCAGACATGCGCCGCGCTGCCAGACCGAACTCGCCCACTGATTTGACACTGCCGGAACACGAAGTCAGAAAATAAGCTTCCTTCAGATAAAGGTCTTGTTATAACCTCTCTGTACACTTTGAACGTGTACAATACTCCGGTTTGACTGTAGGGACCCTGCCCATGCTAATAATGTCTGTAGGAACCCTGCCCATGCTAATAATGTCTGTAGGGACCCTGCCCATGCTAATAATGTCTGTAGGGATTAGCTACCCATGCTAATAATGTATGCTAATAATGTCTGTAGGGATTAGCTACCCATGCTAATAATGTATGTAGGGATTAGCTACCCATGCTAATAATGTCTGTAGGAACCCTGCCCATGCTAATAATGTCTGTAGGGATTAGCTACCCATGCTAATAATGTATGTAGGGATTAGCTACCCATGCTAATAATGTCTGTAGGGATTAGCTACCCATGCTAATAATGTCTGTAGGGACCCTGCCCATGCTAATAATGTCTGTAGGGATTAGCTACCCATGCTAATAATGTATGCTAATAATGTCTGTAGGGATTAGCTACCCATGCTAATAATGTATGTAGGGATTAGCTACCCATGCTAATAATGTCTGTAGGAACCCTGCCCATGCTAATAATGTCTGTAGGGATTAGCTACCCATGCTAATAATGTCTGTAGGGATTAGCTACCCATGCTAATAATGTCTGTAGGGACCCTACCCATGCTACCGCCGAAATGTATGGCTATTTTGAGCTTGGTTTGAAAATAGCCATTTATTTTGACTTGGCTCTAATGCAAACATAAAATAGCATCACCATATTTGTGACGTCCCTGCTCGGTTCGCCTGCTTGCTGCTGGTTGTCTATGTCATTATAGGTATTGGCGGCGTGGGCGTGGCCTTAGCACCTGTCGGTGCTAACTGGCCGGTGCATAAAGGGCACGGGTGTTCCCCGGCTGCAAGAGCTGTGAGGCTGCTGTTTTTTGGGCCTTCGTGGGCTTTGTTTGACGGCCTAGTTTTTCCTTTGTCTGTTTTTGCATCCACGCATTTCACTTCTCAGCCCATATCACACTCATGCACTTCGCCCACACACTGACTCCTTCATATACTGACTTGGACATCTTTGTTCATTTTTGACTTAGGTTTTGTAAAATAAAATAAGTAAAAGTTGACCCTTGTCCTCCTTTGTTCTGGTTATGGCCTTTGAGCCAGTCCGTAACAATATTAGACATCATTACCATAAGATCTTGAGTGCAATATAGCATCACCGTATTAGGTAACATTTCCACATAAGATCTTGAGTGCAATAATAATAATAATAAGCTTTATTTGTATAGCACCTTTCATACACAGAATGCAGCTCAAAGTGCTTTACATTTGAAGCATGTAACACAATAATAGTCAGTCAGTCATTATCAATCACTTTTCTTTTGCTGTTTATGATCTACTCAGCAACATATCAAAAATATAGAAAATGACGTCATAAGACTGGCAGCCTTAACCTTCTTACCCCCCACAAGCACGCCATATGGCAACTGTGGCAAGGAAAAACTCCCATATTCCAGGAAGAAACCTTGAGCAGAACCTGACTTAATAGGGGGAGCCCATCTGCTTCTGGCTGGCTGCGCCCTCCAATAGTAGCAGATGTAGAATAATCTGAAAATGTAGTCTACAGGATAAGATGAGTTAACTAAAAGCTTTCCTGTACAGGTATGTTTTCAGATCTTTTTTAAAAATATTTACTGAACTCGCCTGCTTGATGTACAGAGGCAGGGTGTTCCATAGTTTGGGGGCATAATAGATAAACGCAGCTTCTCCACTTTGTTTGTGGAGCACTTTGGGTACGATTAAAAGATTAGAATTGGATGATCTAAGTTTCCTTTGTGGTTGATAAGATATTAAAAGCTCAGAGATATATGAAGGTGCTATGCCATTCAGAGCTTTGTAAGTAATTAACATAACCTTAAAATCAATTCTATAGGAAATAGGGAGCCAGTGCAGTTCAGCCAACACAGGGGTGATGTGTTCTCTCTTCTTAGTCTTAGTTAAAAGTCTAGCCGCAGAGTTCTGTATGAGTGCCAGTTTCTTTAGATGTTTTTTGGGAAGACCAGTGAAAAGTGCATTGCAGTAGTCTAACCTGCTAGTGATAAAGGCGTCAATTAGTTTTTCTGCATCTTGTGGAGTTAAAAAGGGCCGCACTTTGGCAATGTTTCTCAAGTGGAAATAGGCTGTCTGAGTAACTTTACTGATATGGGGCTTAAAACTTAACTCTGCATCTAAGATGACACCGAGGCTTGTTACTTTTGGTTTGACCTGGTGTGCCAAGTTCCCCGGATTACTAAGAATAATATCTCGCTTAAGTTTTGGTCCAACCAGAAGTAGCTCTGTTTTGTCATCATTTAGTTTCAAAAAGTTTTTGCTCATCCACTGATTAATGGAGGTTAGGCATGCAGTGAGGGAGCAAAGGCCATCTGGGTTAGTTGGCTCCACAGAAATATACAATTGGGTATCATCTGCGTAGCTGTGGAAGTTTACATTATGCTGACTTATGACGTTTCCCAATGGAAGCATATATAGAGAAAATAGCAGGGGACCAAGGCAGCTCCCCTGGGCCACACCAAAAGGCAAGTCATGTTTTTCAGATACATGATCTCCTAGACTGATATAAAAATCTCTGCCAGTAATGTAGGTTTGAAACCAGTTTAGAGCATTATCAGAGAGACCCACCCACTTCGCAAGGCGGTGAATTAGGATGCTATGATCAATGGTGTCAAATGCCGCACTCAAATCCAGAAGAATAAGGATTGAGACTTTGTTTGAGTCGGTAGCTAGTCTGAGATCATTGACTATTTTTACTAGAGCCGTTTCTGTGCTGTGATTTGATCTAAAACCTGATTGGAATTTTTCAAGGATACCGTTTTCGTTGAGGAAGGTATTTAACTGATTACAAACAACTTTTTCAAGTACTTTGCTCAAAAACGATAGATTTGATATAGGCCTGTAGTTGCTCAGATTGGTATGGTCAAGATTTGACTTTTTAAGTAAAGGTTTCACAACAGCGGTTTTAAAAGCAGTTGGAAATATACCTGTTTCTAATGAGGTATTTATTACCTTGAGAAAAAAGGGAGCTAAGCCATCATATACTTTTTTGAGGAATGTAGTAGGGATTGGATCTAAAACACATGTTGAGGAGCCGGTTTGAGTTATAATTTTACCAAGCTCAAATTGAGTAATAGTGCTAAAGGACCTTAATTTTGGGGGGCTGTTTTTGGGTGTACTATCAAACATATTACTTGTGTTACCAATAGCCTCCCTTATAGAAATGACTTTGTTTTTGAAGAAGTCTGCAAATTCTTCGCATCTTAGAGAGGATGCCTGACTGAATGTATCAAAAGGTGTTTGATGCAATAGCCTATCAATGGTAGAGAACAACACCCTAGAGTTTCCACTGTTTTCAGCAATTACCTTAGAGAAGTGGTTCCTCCTCTCATTCCGAATAGCTCTATTATAATTTGCAATTTTTTCTTTTAGAATGGCACGGTGAACCTGTAACTTAGTTTTTCTCCATGTTCTCTCAGCTTTCCTACATGATCTTTTTAGATCATGGATATTTGACAGGCTGGTAAGGAAAGCTGGCTCTGTAGTGGGAGCTGAACTGGAGTGTATCACTTCACTATCTGACAAAAGGACCCTGAACAAACTGATCAACATCTTGGACAATGAGTGTCACCCACTCCACAGCACTCTTGATTGAAGAGCCTGATCAGCTGGAGACTTCGCTCACTGCCTTGCACAACTGACAGACTGAGAAAGTCATTTGTCCCCAGGGCCATTGAACTGTTCAATGCCTCACTTAAGGGAAGAGGAGAGATAGACTTCTCTGCATAGTCTGTCTGCCTCTTCATCCCCTCCATGTTTGGTACTGTCTGTCCACTAGCCACTTGTACCACTGTCTTTATGCCTGGAGGCAATTCCACCACCTCGTTTGCCTTGTCTAATTGAGTGGAAGAAATTATAATTTGGGGGACAAGTCTCAACAAGAACAGCTTCGCTGTCTGAAGTCAGCCAGGTTTCAACAAGAAACAGAAAATCCAATTTTTTTTCACTAATAAAATCATTGATTGCAAAGGTTTTGGTAGTAAGTGCACCTATATTTAGTAAACCCATGTTAGCTGAAAATGCCTCTGGCTTTTGAGGAATATGCTGAGGTATGGAAAGAATATTTGTTAGGTTTCTAGTTTTAAATTTGTCTTTTCTTTTTACTATACGTTGGGTAGAAATCAACGTTGGAATAGAACTATAAGCATAAGTCATGCTATTGCATGACACAGCTTGATCTATGGTAGTAGTATTGTATGTTACCCTGCAGAAAACATTCTCAGACTCATCCACATGTATAATGCCATTTGAGTCAATACCTGGGGGGCGTGAATCTGTAATATTTTCTACAGAATGTCAATGCCTCAGTGTGGACGCAATATAGCATCACCGTATTAGATAACATTAACATAAGATCTTGAGTGGGAGTCTTTATTCTTGTTTGAGGAACATGACAGCAGCCGAACTGAACACACAGGCTGGGCCGGTGTTTGACTAACAGATTATTTCAGGTTCACACTAATATTAGCTGGTGGCTATTTTTTGGCCTTTTTATGGCTTTAATGATAGTGACAGTGGAAAGTGACAGGAAGTGAGTGGGAGAGAGAGCAGGGGTGGGATCCGGAAAGGACCACGGGGCGGGAATCGAACCCGGGTCGCCGGCGTACGGTGCAGGTGCCCCAGCCAGTTGCACCACAGTTGGGGCCAGCTGGTGGCCCCAACCACACAATCATTTCCAGGTCAAAGGTCAGTTTCTCACCTTGCCCAGGAAGTCGTTCTTGCCAACCATGTCCCAGTCCCAGACCTCCAATGTCACACACCCCCCCTCCTCCTCCCCCTGCTCCAGACGCAGATGCAGGGTCTCCCCCCAGTGCGGAAAACGGGTCTTCTTGATGATCTAGACACACACACACACACACACACACACACACACACACGGGTATTATTTATGATCTAGAGTCACACACACACACACACACGGGTATTCTTGATGATCTAAAGACACACACACACATAAACACACATACACATACACACACACATATAAACACACACACACACACACACACACACACAAATCCATAACAAACAAAATCATCATCTGTTTACAACTTCAATACAGGTTATGCACCCACCAGCATAAACGCATACTCATCCACTCTCCCCTCTCTCTCTCTCTCTCACACACACACACACACACACTGTTCTCACCGAGGTCTCTGCGCTGTGGTTGTTGTAAAGGATCCGTGTGAAGGGGTCTGAGGTTCCAGAGATATCCCGAGGGGCCAGATCTCTACAGAACACACACACACACACATACACACTGTTATGTCCCTCCCTCTTTTGGTTGCTGTAGCCCATGGGTTCCCAAACTCCATCAATGAGGGCCTCCCCTCTGAAAACAGTGACACCTCCGCCCCCCACCCCCACCCCCCCCGACAATCATTTTTCAAATAATGATATTCACTTCGGTTAAGCCAAACCGGTGCTATACTATGCTGTGCAATGCAATGAGTTCCACGTTTGGCTTTGTTGCCCATATCAGGCTCGGGCCGTGCAGCGATAAAATGTGACAAATCTGTCCATTTTAAGTTAGCTATCGGAACGTCACATACCGGTATTACCGTCACTTATGTCCAACCTCTTACGTGTATCTGTCACTTAATATTCATTGCTATACAAACCAAGGTGGCGGATTCCTAAAGAAACACAAGCACCCACACCATAAGTTTATCTAAATTAGCTATGTACCAAAAAATACATTTTACCGTGACTCGAAGAGCTGTAAACAGTGTTGTATGGCTGCGTGTACAAATCCACTTGGAGCTCAAGCTCCAAGCTGCAAGTTACCGCTGGCAGCACTGTTGCTAAATTACGTTATGAAGTTTGGCACAATACATTCTCACTCAGGATAGGGATCAATAATTCTTTCCACTATCCCAAAGATTTAGTATACATCTCTTCTATGATTTATTTCGATTTTATAATGTTGACAATTACATTATCATCCCCCCAGAGGAGGCGCGCCTCACAGTTTGGGAACCTCTGCTGGAGCCTAACTGTCTGCAGGTGAGACCTGTTGCAGGTGGGCGGAGTCTAATTGTCTGCAGGTGAGACCTGTTGAGAGGGGTGGGCGGAGTCTAATTGTCTGCAGGTGAGACCTGTTGCAGGTGGGCGGAGTCTAATTGTCTGCAGGTGAGACTTGTTGAGAGGGGTGGGCGGAGCCTAATTGTCTGCAGGTGAGACTTGTTGAGAGGGGTGGGCGGAGCCTAATTGTCTGCAGGTGAGACCTGTTGCAGGTGGGCGGAGTCTAATTGTCTGCAGGTGAGACTTGTTGAGAGGGGTGGGCGGAGCCTAATTGTCTGCAGGTGAGACCTATTGAGAGGGGTGGGCGGAGTCTAATTGTCTGCAGGTGAGACCTGTTGCAGGTGGGCGGAGTCTAATTGTCTGCAGGTGAGACTTGTTGAGAGGGGTGGGCGGAGCCTAATTGTCTGCAGGTGAGACCTGTTGAGAGGGGTGGGCGGAGTCTAATTGTCTGCAGGTGAGACCTGTTGCAGGTGGGCGGAGTCTAATTGTCTGCAGGTGAGACCTGTTGAGGGGGGTGGGCGGAGTCTAATTGTCTGCAGGTGAGACCTGTTGAGAGGGGTGGGCGGAGCCTAATTGTCTGCAGGTGAGACCTGTTGAGAGGGGTGGGCGGAGCCTAATTGTCTGCAGGTGAGACCTGTTGTTGGTGGGCGGAGTCTAATTGTCTGCAGGTGAGACCTGTTGTTGGTGGGCGGAGTCTAATTGTGGCCAGTCCTGGAGACATGTGTTCCGGCTCCCCCCACCTGTTATTGGTCCTCCTGCATTTGTTCTATAACCTGTTATTTATCTCCCCCAGAAAACCAGCCCATTTGACACACACACACACACACACACACACACGCTTGGCATCGCAGCTGAGATGAGATCTGATGCCATTACAGCGCCTCATAAGAACATCTACCCTAATGGAAGTAGTGATGGCAAACTGAAGCTTTCTGAACCAGTGAAGCTTTCAATCCAATTGTATTGAAAAAAGGTTCAGTACTCGAAGCTTCAGAACTCTATGAATGTCTTTGAGTCGAAGATGAATAAATTGATCATGAATTAATGGATAAATAAATAATGTCATAAATAGGCCTAACTAAGCCTATTTTGTACCCTGCATAAATACAAATGGAATTGCCTTCTCTACAAAAACAATAAAGGTAATATTTTGGCTGTGAACATGTCTTGTATTTGTAAACAAATACATCAATTTAGGAGGGAGATTAATAAAGAATGGGCATGCACATTGCACACACATTTCTGTGATTATATTGAGTACGTAGCCTAGACCAATTGACCTGTCGCTAAGCGCCACCCTTAGAACGCTGATGAGCCAATGACAGTCCAGCCTCAACGGGACTCGGACATTAGCTCGGACAACTCCATAGGAAACAACAGGGGGCAGGCATAAAATTACAAATTAATGGTTATTTATGGAGTTTATTAACTCAAAAAACCCCGACGGATAACCATGGTCAAACGTTTTGCATTGGGGACGTGTAATACTGATAGCCGGTACCCCGAGAGGCTAGAAAACGGGGTATATTTTCATCAAAAGTAGCCTACAGGACGTCTCTCGCGTTTGCAACAGCTCGACGTAATGTAGGCAACTAAGCCAACAACGTGGGCACAGGTTCCCTGTTAAATCCCAAGATGAAAATGCTCATTAACCAACTACTATATTCTTACTACATCAAATATTAACGTAACCTAACATATCTTAGTATCAATCTTCCACTAGAAGCTAGCTAGCTAGCTAGCATTAACGTCAGTGGGATTTGCACGGCTACTCGCCACAACTGCTTGTCACCTTGTATGTATTCTAAAGTTTTGGATACACCCCTCCATAGCATAATTAAGTCCCTTTTGATAGCTTCTGGAGGAAAGTAAATCCTTTTATCGACCAAAACGTCCTCAAAGCCTGCTTTCATATACTGTCAGCTGCCATTGTCCACAATGTATTTCTAATCAAGTCTGGTTTGTTTGTCCGAGTTTTCACACGGTAACAATGGGGGGCAGGGCTTAGTGACAGGTCAATTGTAATCTGGGTTGTGTTGAAACTGCGATTCAGTCCTGCACATGCCTGGACTCGAACCCGCGAAACAGACGCACCTTAGAACGGGAGTCGAGCGTGCTGACAATGGAGCTAAAGGCCCGGGCTATTAGCTTTTGTGTCAGCAGCACTATTGACTCTGTTGGCTCTCCTTCTTCAACAACCCACAATGGCACGCCCCGTGTCGCGCAACTTTAATGCTTTGAATTAAATTTCGAAGCAGTCACGTGGGTGTGTGTGAAACGAAGCTTAGGACGTCACTGATCACGTGATTATCACAAAACAAATCAAGCTCCGATACAAAGCTTCACTCCAAATTGGTTCTTCGATACACGCTTCGAAGCAGGGGGTTCATGGGTAACATCACTAAATGGAAGTGCCAACCAGTGGTGGAGGAAGTACTGAAACTCAGTACTTAAGTAAAAGTACAAATACACAGAGAAATATTTACTTTAGTAAAAGTAAAAGTACCACAATGACAACCTTACTTAAGTAAAAGTAAAAAGTACCTGCTTTTAAATGTACTTTAAGTATTAAAAGTAAAAGTATTTGCATAATGATTTATTCTCTTAATATATATATTCTAAAAGGAAAAATCAGTATGGGCTGTGGCATTTTAATTAAGCTAGTTTTAGGTTATACTCGACTAGATAGTTTTAAGTTAATACAATTGTGCTTACCACCTGTGGCCCAGTTTACATTCTGACCTACAATTCTAGAGACTGTAATTCTGGTTATCTACTAGGGTGATCTGCTGAGTAATATCATTCAGCAAAACACGAGAGCCTGAAGTTTAACGGGGTAGACAAGGGAAACGTCGGGTGGATCGTAATGCCAATTATGCTGATTGAACAGAAAAGTTGCTGAGAAAGGTGTCTTTATGATTAAGTTCAGTTTCACTTGCGCAGACGCATAGACATTGAATGAGCGCTCACGTTACTACCCCCCAATTGTAGGCTATGCATCTTTATTTAATCACACACAATTAAGGAATATTTCCTAATCTGGAAAATGTTACGTTTTTTCCGGCCACCGGTTCATTAATAGTCTACCATTCATTTGTGCCGCAAATGATCAGACGTGTGACAGAAGCATGGGCATAGCCTGTAACTTCGCTGATCCGCAGATAGCAATCTCATCGGAGAGGAGGCCCTAACGCTGCAGATAACAGACAGAGAAAGGCACAGAACACAGTTGCATGTACAGTGTAGCCATGGGTCTGGTGAATATAGCCTACCGAATGCAGATGGCTACAAGCTCACGCTTTGCCTGGTCTAGACTAGAAGCTTATGTTTCTAAGAATGCACGTAGCGCTCCAGAATCTTTGGTAGCAACCCCCTGGTAAAACAAACGTGTTTGTCAGAGAGAGAAAAAAAAACTGATCATAAAATGTATCGTAAAAAGGAACGATGGTGTTGTAGAAATGTAGCGGAGTAAAAGTACAGATAATTGCTGTAAAATGTAACGAAGTAAAAGTCAAAAGTATGCACTATAAATTTTACTTAAGTAAAGTACAAATACGTGGAAAATGTACTTAAGTACAGTAACAAAGTATTTGTACTTCGTTACATTCCACCACTGGTGCCAACACAGGTACAGATGCCGGCTCGGGATGACCAATAATGGGCTTTGGCTGGCAGAGTTCTCAAACACGACTGAAACGGGTCTCCCCAGGCTGGATGATGGGCAGCGGACACAGGTGTGTTGTGGGAGTGTGTAGCTGTGTTTCCATTACAGCTTTGTGCGATATTGTGATTGGTCAGTGCTTCCATTAAGTGATACAATGTGATAAATGATTCGTTGTCTCTTTACTTGTACTCTGCACAATGACAATAAAGTTGAATCTAATAAAATATGCGTTTTATCTTTTTACGATAGTCCTTTTGTGAATGTGACAACGGATCTCCCAAAACCTGAGAGTCTCACCTGGCCTGGATGACGTGGCATCGGACACAGGTGTGCTGTGGGGGTGTGTGTGTGTCTCACTTGGCCTGGATGACGTGGCATCGGACACAGGTGTGCTGTGGGGGGGGGGGGGGTGTCTCACTTGGCCTGGATGATGTGGCAGCGGAGACAGGTGTGCTGTGGGGGGGGGGGGGGGGGGGGGGGGGGTGGTACACAGGTGTGCTGTGGGGGGTGGGGGGGGGTGTGTCTCACCTGGCCTGGATGACGTGGCATCGGACACAGGTGTGCTGTGGGGGTGTGTGTGTGTCTCACCTGGCCTGGATGACGTGGCAGCGGAGACAGGTGTGCTGTGGGGGGGGGGGGTGTCTCACCTGGCCTGATTGACATGGCAGCGTACACAGGTGTGCTGTGGGGGGGTGTGTCTCACCTGGCCTGGATGACGTGGCAGCGGAGACAGGTGTGCTGATCCTCTTGCTGTAGCTCCAGCTCCAGGTGGATCTCCCCCTGCACCTCCTCGTCTGGGTCCACCCGCGTCAGGTTCAGCCAGCTGTCCAGTCCTGGACACACACACACCACACACGCACGCACGCACACACACACACATGTACATGTACATGTACATGTAAGCCATTTTTGTCAACTAGTTAACTAGTGAGCCATGTTTGTGTGAACTAGTTAACTAGTGAGGGCCAAAATATGCACACTAGTTAACTAGTGGGTGCCAGAAATGTCTACTAGTTAACTAGTTAAAGCCAAAATGGTCACTTGTTAACATGTAAAGGCCAAAATACCCACTAGTTTACTAGTGAGGGTGTTGTGGTCCTTACTAGTTAACTAGTGGCATGCATATTTTGTTCACTAGTTAACTAGTTACACCTAAAAACACAAACAAGCTGACCGTTTTTGTCCACTAGTTAACTAGTGGAACAATTTAAGTCTCACTAGTTTGCATGTGTGGCAGTGAAGCAGCTCACTAGTTAACTAGTGCGCACAAGACACACACTAGTGGCTGTTTTTGGAGCTATCTAGTTCACTAGTAATGCAAAAGGTACTCTTACTAGTTAACTAGTGACACATTGGCCTTCACTAGTTAACTAGTTGACGTGTTTGGCCTTACTAGTTTACTAGTTAACTAGTGAGCATATCTGCATTATTAATGCCTTTCACTAGCTTATAGAGGGCATTTTGAGCCTTACATGTTAGCTAGTGAAGACAAAACACTGTCCATAATGAACTAGCAGGAGAAAAATGCCCCTCACACTAGTAAACTAGTGGAATTTGAATAAATACACAAACGGCTGGCATTTTGTGCAACTAGTTAACTAGTGGGACATAACATTGGCCACTAGTTAACTAGTGTGCAATGTCGCACTTGCATGCAAATTAAGAAGGCGGAACAAGGGTTTTGATTGGTCCATTTAGGACTCAGAAACCTAGAAAACATGGCTGACTTCGTCCAGGCTGTTCTAAGAGCAAACTTTTATAAACTAAGATCGTTTGAGCATACATGTCTAGTGACAAAGTTGTGGTGTATTGCTGTAATCTTCGTTCAGTTAATGTCTACAATCTTTAGTTTTTCAGTTATTAGTCTGAAAATCGCGATAAAACTGGAGACATTTGTATATGGTTGCCTAGCAACAAAACGTTTCAGTAACATGAACATTGATGATAGCATTGCTGATGTGCAGAGGTGGAAAAAGTATGAAAATATTGTACTCAAGTAAAAGTACCAATACTTTGATGAAATATTACTCAAGTACAAGTTAAAATACCAATCTGAAAATGTACTCAAGTAAAAGTAAAAAGTAGTTCATTTAAAATGTACTTTAAGTAAAAGTTACTTAGTTACTTTTTTTTTTTTTTGGGTGGGGGGGGGGGGGGGGGGGGTACCAGAACAACCAGTTTTACCAGAGACTTTCTAATGAGGAGATACAGTACTCAACTGTTGTAAAACGTGGCAAAACGTCGACATGTGAATACATTGAGCCAATCATGTGGTGTGTTGTGAATACATTGAGCCAATCATGTGGTGTGCTGTGAAGACATCGTGCCAATCATCTGTTGTGATCTCGTCGCTGGAGCAAGATTGGTGTCGTGAAACCTTACGCACACGCATTTCTGCAGAAATAGATGCCCGATAAGTGCCCAAAAAGCGTTGCAATATGGCCGCCGAGTGGAAATACTTGCCTAAAAGGACTTTGGTCCTAGCTCGAGTTGCTACAGCCAGCAGCTAAGGCAGCCATGTTCATGCTCCCAGTGTGTAGCGCTCAAGCTCAACTCAACTCGAGCTAGGTAAAACCGAGTTTTGTTCATACTCGGTGACGTTGAGAAATGTCAAAAATGTGAAAAATCACCGGAGTTCTCCTTTAAGTTTGAGCAGTAGTTGATTTTCAAAGTTAGTTGCACTCATCCTTGGTCACTTTGCAGTGAACAGTAATCCAGCACAACTGAAAAGCCCCTCACAGGCAGCTGAGACAGGCAGTCCAATGTTGAGTTGCAGAGTTTTTTTTATATTTGGAAACGAGCAGAAGGTTCAGCAGATTAAAGGGTGTTGAACTGGGGGGAAAAGTGGGAAGTACTAGGACCCCAATGGAGGAGAGGGCCCTTGAAAGGTGGATTACGGGGGGCACAACATTTTCACCAGGCATTAGTAATAACTCAGGTAATCCACACATAAAAAATCCAAACAATTCCATAAGTAGAGTCATGTGTAATGAAGTGGAATAACACAGGGGAAAAGTATTGAACACGCTAAGAAAAAGCACTAAGGCAAGGAAAGGGAAGGAACGAGCTGGAATCTGTAAGTAATTAGAGAGTAGTTATCCTTTCTATCTGTGCAAATTAATATAAGCTTAGTTAGAAGCCTACATATTGATGGGCTATAAAAAAGTTTTTCATTACCAAGGTGTCACACAGTAAACATTTCATGATGGATAAAAGCAAAAAGCTCTCCCAAGACCTTTGCAACCTTATTGTTGCAAACATCATCAAAACTTCAGAATCTTCCAGTAAGCAGCATGGGAGCCATTATCTGCAAGTGGAAGGAACATCACTGCATCATCAACCAGCCATGCACAGGATCTCCTCACAATATTTCTGACCAGGGAGTCAGAAGGATAGTCAATTCCAAGAGCCAAGGACCACTTGGAGAAAGCTCCAAAAAGACTTGAAGGCAGCCAATTCAATTAAATTCAATTAAACAGTTCTGGAAGTAACTAAAGATCAGGATTCACAAGAGGGACCCCTGGGCCAAAATGGGCCAAAATCACACCTGATACTGCGACTAATACGTTTTCTCATACAGGAAATGTCTTGAAGCTGTCATTACAAACAAAGGCTTTCCACAAAGTATTGAAGAAATTTCAGTAGGAACGTTCAATACTTTTTTTCCTGTGTCATTCCACTTTATTACACATAACTCTTATGTTTGGATTTTTTATATGTGTGTTAATATAATGTGTGGTGAAAATGTCGAATAGACTCACTGGAAGTTTAGGCTAATTAGGCTACTGAAAAAACATTTAAGTGTTCAATACTTATTTCCACCATATATTTATTTTACCTGAATATTTTAACTTCCTTCCTTTAACTTCCTACTTTAAATGTCAAAATGAATGTCAGACGAAATTTAAAGTTTGACTGACTGTGATTTTGTATACAACATAGTGAAAACTGTCTAAGGTCACTCTCACTCTCCCTTGCTAAAGAGCTAAATGGTTTAGTCCGCCTGCACGATTCATTAGGGAGTCTACAGTATCTTTTGTTTATTTAGCTGAGCATCGCTAGTAGGCCTAGTGGACCGCTAATTGTTGTGCTGCTGGTGCAATGTCTTTCTCCAAGAAAGCCAAGTCAGGTTACCAAAAAAAGTCCAAAACAGGAAAAAGAGAGACATTAAAATGAGGGGAAACAACTGCTAATCAACTTCTTTCCAAAGAAAGGTGAGCACAAACGCCAAAACACGAAATCCCATGGTGTTTGCTTGAATATCTCC
Source organism: Alosa sapidissima (assembly GCF_018492685.1). Taxonomy (NCBI): domain Eukaryota; kingdom Metazoa; phylum Chordata; class Actinopteri; order Clupeiformes; family Clupeidae; genus Alosa; species Alosa sapidissima. The sequence goes on along the minus strand of NC_055964.1, from coordinate 38,386,950 downwards.
GCAATCATTAGTGCTAAAACGAACTGAGACAACCAATTGAAATAGTGGAAAATACATAGCCTAGACATGTAATCTGATGCATCTCGTGATCCAGCTCCATCTCCATCACTTTCAGAAAGACTGCATGGCGCTAGCTTGATTCATGTCCTGTTGTAGGCTAGCCTACATGCTGATCATTATCACTAGGCTAGTGGTTTAGGGCACGATTTTGTTTTCTCTCCCTTTCTGTTTCGTTAGTCTTAACTTTTTTTTTTTTTACTCAAGTAACGGATGGGATTTTTGATGTAGCGAAGTACAATACTTCACTCAAAATGTAATCAAGTAAAATTTAAAATACCGATTTTATAAACTACTTAAAAAATACAAAATACACAGAAAAACTACTCAATACAGTAACGTGAGTAAATGTATTTCGTTACTTTCCACCTCTGCTGATGTGGCAAGACTAGCTCAAGTGGTTAAGCAGCAGGAGTGCATGTGGGAGACCATGGTTCAATTCCTTAGAAGTGCATGAAGTTTTTTATTTGATCTTTGAGCTTTTAATTACTTTTGAAACCATGTGCAGTTAATGTGTACAATCTTTTGTTTTTCAGTTATTAATCAGAAAAGCGCAACTGAATGGATACATATATGTCTGTGGTTGCCTAGCAACAATAAACAAAGAATAATATTAAAATCGATCCCTTCGATCGAATCTTTGGTGTGGATCACTAAGAGCTCACTTGTTAAAGCATGGGGTTTCCCTGTTATTATTAAAAACCATTTTGACAGAATATGAGATACTGCAGGCTCTGCTTTACTATCTATACTGAAGTACCGTTGCAGAGCAGTGTGTCACTTTAGCCACTAGGGGCACCCATCAGGACCTGATCGCGAGGCTATGAACAGTAAATTTACTTTTATACTGGGTGGGATTCTTACATAATACCCAATAGGTGTCTTCTACCCACCCTCTCATTAGAATTTGCATAATAGCCGTTTCAGGCACTAGTTAACTAGTGAGCTGCTTCACTGCCACACATGCAAACTAGTGAGACTTCAATTGTTCCACTAGTTAACTAGTGGACAAAAACGGTCAGCTTGTTTCTCTTTTTAGGTGTAACTAGTTAACTAGTGTACAAAATACACATGCCACTAGTTAACTAGTAAGGCCCACAACACCCTCACTAGTAAATTAGAGGGTATTATTGCCTTTACATGTTAACAAGTGACCATTTTGGCATCTCACTAGTTAACTAGTGGGGCTGAAATGGCCTTCACTAGTTAACTAGTGGGCGTTTTGGAGCACACTAGTAAACTAGTGACACTTTTTGCACCTCACTAGTTAACTAGTCGAATGGAAATTGCCATCACTAGTTCACTAGTGGGTGTTTTGGTGCACACTAGTAAACTAGTGACACTTTTTAGACCTCACTAGTTAACTAGTGGGCATTTGTGTCTTCACTAGTTAACTAGTGAGCAGTTCTGCCTTCACTAGTTTAAATGTAAGTGTCACATTGAAGCCACTAGTTTACTAGTTAAAGTTCCTTTGGCCAGCATGTTAACTTGTGTGCCTGCAAATGTTGTGGGTGGGATTTTGTGAAATTCTGCGCTGTGATTGGTTGTCATGTTCTATTTGGACATAGGGAGCCAATAGAAAGCCTCAATTTTCAGAGTTCTCCGCCTCCTAATTTTAATTCTGCGCCACTAACTAGTTTGGACAAAGGATGCATCAACTAGTTAACTAGTGAGCCTGCTGCCATCACCTAGCTAGCTAGTAAGCCATTTATGGTTCACTAGTTAACTAGTGACATTGACCTACTCCAACTAGTTAACTAGTGAGGAGTTTTGCCTTCATTAGTAAACATGTGCACATTTTTGGCTGTCACTAGTTAACTAGTGAGACCCAAAAGCCTTCAACTAGCTGACTGGTATGCATTTTGGCCTTTACTAGTTAACTAGTGGACATTTCTGGCTCTCACTAGTTAACTAGTGAAGCTAATATGTGTTAACTAGTGGGCATTTATGCTGTCACTAGTTAACTAGTGTGCACAAACATGGCTCACTAGTTAACTAGTTGACAAAAATGGCTTGCATGTTGGCCTGATATCAAGATATCAGAATAAATGCTCAAGCGGGGATTTGACATTCAGTAGTCAGCTAGTAAACATTTTTGTACCTTACTAGTTGACTAGTAAAATATAGAAGTCTTTAAACTAGTTAACTAGTGCACATTTCAGTGTCCACTAGTTAACTAGTGAACATGCTGAGTATTACTAGTTAACTAGTAAGATATGAAACATATGAACTAGTTAACTAGAGAGAATTTGGGCCTTACTAGTTAACTAGTGAGCATTTTGGCTGTCACTAGTTAACTAGTTCACACAGAAATGGCTCACTAGTTAACTAGTGGACAGAAATGGCTTGCATGTACATGACAATTATGCCTGATATCAAGATATCTTTTTTTTTTTTTCCATATCAAGATATCTGAATAAATGCGCAATCGGCTTGCCATACAGGACAGTTAATACACACCTTAGACTGGACAGGACACAGGACAGTTAATACACACCTTAGACAGGACAGTTAATACACACCTTAGACAGGACAGGTGAGCAAACGCACAACAGACAGGACAGTTAATACACAAACACACAACACACAGGGTTCATACACATTTCCACCAGAGAATTTCCATGACTAGTCCATGATTTTTTGACAAATTTCCATGACCTTATATTCCCTAAAACATCAACTAGCCTACAAAAATAGAAATCCATTCTTTCAAAACAGTCCATGGGAAATTTGAATTCAAATGAAGGTTTATCTTATTATTTTTAAGGTTTATCTTATTATTTCTAATACATACAAAATGTAGGCCAACACTGACACACCAGCAGGAACATTAGGCTATATCTCAGCCCTACATTAAGCAAAGTTGTGCATTTAACTTTATGTGATCGCCTACTGTAGACAAATACCCTCCACACATTGACATCCTGATTAATGTCATAGCCTGATCAATTACTAATCAGCTCTTCTTCAACTCTGTCGGTTCATCATGACCACGTAATTGTGTGTTTAATTCACGCAGCTTTGTAGCGCCGCACACACTGGCTAGTAATATGCAACGCTGAAGCAACAGGGCTGTAGCCTCCCAGTAGGCTACCGTGAACGCAAAATGCCACCCAGCTGCAAACCTGCGCCTACAGAATTCATTGGCACACTCGCTACTGACATGCTGACGGCAATCTTCACAAAATTGACTCTGCAACAGTGAAAGAGATAATCTCAATGCAAACAACATGAAATAGGCTACAACGTCGGTGTGCATGACATTGATTGAAATATTTTCGGTCCTTGCATGACTAAACAACGGATTAAAAATCTAGTACACCAAACGTAAGCTGACAATTAAAAAAAAAACCCTGTTTTACTTAAAGTAAAGCTAGACGTGATTAAATTAATAGCCTATTTTCCGGGCATATCACATATCGTAGGCCTAAAACGTCGAATTTAAAAATGCAACCGAAGACAATTAGGCTTTCCGCCCTCTCCCTACTCCCTTCCACTGTGTGTGTGTGTTCTACGGGATAAAGCGAGTCGAATGCGTAGAGGGAGGGCAGAGTAACTCCTTTTAGAAAAGGCCGATCTCTGGTCTCCACGCGACAGATACAAGGAAGAATGCAACATGATCTACGGAAACGCCATACATTTCTCAATTGAATTGCAATGGGTCACGCAAATTTCCATGACTTTTCCAATACTTTCAGGGTGTTTTTTGTTTTCCAAAACTTTTCCAAGCCTGGAAATTGCCATTTTCAAATTCCATAACTTTTCCAGTTTTTTTCAAAACATACGAATCCTGCACACAGGACAGTTAATACACACCTTAGACACCACCACCACCAAACACCACTCTCCCACCACCACCAGACACCACCACCACCAACACCACCACCACCACCACCAGACACCACCACCACCACCAGACACCACACTCTCCCACCACCAACCCCACCACCAGACACCACTCTCCCACCACCAAACACCACCACCAGACACCACCACCACCACCACCACTCTCCCACCACCAGACACCACCACCACCACCACCACTCTCCCACCACCAACACCACCACCAAACACCACCAGACACCACTCTCCCACCACCAGACACCACCACCACCAGACACCACCACCAGACACCACTCTCCCACCACCAGACACCACCACCACCACCACCCCTCTCTCTCCTGCCCTCTCTCTTGCCCCACACTCTCCTGCCCTCTCTCTCTCTTGCCCCACACTCTCCTGCCCTCTCTCTCTTGCCCCACACTCTCCTGCCCTCAGCATTACCTAGAGAGAGAGGTGGTGGTGTGTGTGTGTGTGTGTGTGTGTGTGTGGGGGGGGGGGGGCGTTTGTATGTAGGTGAACCCATCATTACGTAAAGCATACAATACCCACAATACCTTTTGACTGAGCTGCAATACGTAAAGCATACAATACCCACAATACCTTTTGACTGAGCTGCAATGACCTCTTTGGTGAGTGAGATCTTGCCGATCACATCGTCATGGCTACAGTAACCAAACAAACAAAAAGGAGAGAAGAAGAATTTTAATGATTTGAATTATATTAATGATATTAATTTCTGCCTGGTTTTAATGATTTTCAACAGACATTCTGCAATATTACTTTCTACAGTTCCCTAGAGAACCTGACCTCACAAACTGAACATGAAGTTGCAGTGTGTGTGTGTGCATGTGCGTGCGTGCGTGCGTGCGTGTGTGTGTGCGTGCATGCGTGCGTGTGTGTGTTCACATTGATGAAGCACCCAAAACAGGCCCAAGACCTCTCCTAGATATTTATCATCTCAGAGGATGACAACTCTGTGCCTAGTTGACTCTTAACTCCTGAACTTTGAACTTTCCCATCATGCATCACCCTGACAAAGGGAACATTCACAGGTGCATATTGAGTGTGTAATCTGCTGAGATGGAAAACGTTCCAATACCTACTGTGTCTGAGCTACTACAAGAGATGTTTCCAGAACTTAATGACTTAATGATATCATCGGCCGATATTAGGCATTTTCCAAACTATCGGTATCATACTGTTCATTTTTGGCTTTTTCTCAGTCAAGAAGGCACTGACTTCAATGATAACTCCACATTTCTACTACATAAATGACCCAATTTAAATACACGTTCATCTTCCCAGCAGTGAAACGCTTCTTTAAAAACACTGGACTGGCACAGTGAGTGTAAACTGTTGCATTAAGCATGAAACAAGACTACTGAGCCAACATTAATTCCAAAACACACACTTACTCAGCAGCATTACCCAGTGTTAGCGTGTAGTGTGTGTGTGTAGTGTGTGTGTAAACACACACTTACTCCCTAGTTTCAGTCTTCAATACTTTGTTTTTTTTGCATTTCAACAAAGGTTTTTACAACAAGTAAGGAAGTGCATGGTTTACAAAGGCTAAACCTAAAGTAAAAGTAATGTTTTGCTTGCATAGCCCACAATATAGATTGTGCAATGGTGGTTATCAAAAAAAAAGACAATACATTACTTATTTAATTTAAAAAAATACTGTTTAAGAGCCTTTCATTAGGAAACCAGATAGTCAGCCCTATTTAAACACATAATGTCCCACCTTGATCAAAACTTTGTTATGGGGTAAAATTTGACATTGTGTAAATGACTATCAGCCGATATATTGGTTAACAGCTTTTGAAATACTCAAATATCTTTATCGGTATCGGCCTTCAAAGTGTTCTAATCATTTAGCCCTAATCTTGATAGCGCCCCGATAGTGTTCTGATCATTTAGCTTGATAGCGCCCCGATAGTGTTCTAATCATTTAGCTTGATAGCGCCCCGATAGTGTTCTAATCATTTAGCCCTAATCTTGATAGCGCCCCGATAGTGTTCTGATCATTTAGCTTGATAGCGCCCCGATAGTGTTCTAATCATTTAGCCCTAATCTTGATAGCGCCCCGATAGTGTTCTGATCATTTAGCTTGATAGCGCCCCGATAGTGTTCTAATCATTTAGCCCTAATCTTGATAGCGCCCCGATAGTGTTCTAATCATTTAGCCTAATCTTGATAGTGCCCCGATAGTGTTCTAATCATTTAGCTTGATAGCGCCCCGATAGTGTTCTAATCATTTAGCTTGATAGCGCCCCAATAGTGTTCTAATCATTTAGCCCTAATCTTGATAGCGCCCCGATAGTGTTCTGATCATTTAGCTTGATAGCGCCCCGATAGTGTTCTAATCATTTAGCTTGATAGCGCCCCGATAGTGTTCTAATCATTTAGCTTGATAGCGCCCCGATGGTGTTCTGATCATTTAGCCCTAATCTTGATAGCGCCCCGATAGTGTTCTGATCATTTAGCCCTAATCTTGATAGCGCCCCGATAGTGTTCTAATCATTTAGCCCTAATCTTGATAGCGCCCCAATAGTGTTCTAATCATTTAGCTTGATAGCGCCCCGATAGTGTTCTAATCATTTAGCCCTAATCTTGATAGCGCCCCGATAGTGTTCTGATCATTTAGCCCTAATGTGTGTGCTGGCCCCTTACCCGATGGTGTCCTCGTCCATGTGTGTGTATAGTGTGTATATATAGTGTGTGTGTGTGTGTAGAGTGTGTAGAGTGTGTATAGTGTGTGTGTGTGTGTGTAGTGTGTGTGTAGTGAGTGTGTATAGTGTGTGTGCTGGCCCCTTACCCGATGGTGTCCTCGTCTATAGTGTGTGTGTATAGTGTGTATATATAGTGTGTGTGTGTAGTGTGTGTGTAGAGTGTGTATAGTGTGTGTGCTGGGCCCCTTACCCGATGGTGTCCTCGTCCATGTGTGTGTATAGTGCGTATATATAGTGTGTGTGTGTGTGTAGTGTGTGTGTAGAGTGTGTAGAGTGTGTATAGTGTGTGTGTGTGTGTGTAGTGTGTGTGTAGTGAGTGTGTATAGTGTGTGTGCTGGCCCCTTACCCGATGGTGTCCTCGTCTATAGTGTGTGTGTATAGTGTGTATATATAGTGTGTGTGTGTGTAGTGTATGTGTAGAGTGTGTATAGTGTGTGTGCTGGGCCCCTTACCCGATGGTGTCCTCATCCATGACGTAGAAGGAGAGCACATGGAATCCTGTGGGCAGGTGAAGAGTGAACTCCTCCCCCCAGAACGGGTTCAGATTCTTCCACACAGTCGCCGTCCTGACAGCACACACACAGACACACACACACACACACACACACACACATGTGCACAAACACACACACACACACACACACACACACATACACAATCGATGTAAATGTCCGTGTTGATAAAAATAAACTACCTTTGCATCGTCTTGTAATAGTTACAGTATATTTGTTCCCTGAAGTTGGTAGTTGGCATATAAGCAGCGGCAGTGGTGGACTGATATTACTAGGCTACTACTAGGTGTCCTGATTGGAGTGCGCTTGGCAGTGGTGGACTGATATTACTACTAGGCTACTACTAGGTATCCTGATTGGAGTGCGCTTGGCAGCGGTGGACTGATATTGCTAGGCTACTACTAGGTGTCCTGATTGGAGTGCGCTTCTCTGTTTACTTTTCGGCGCAGTACTACCAACCGGAGCAAGTATAATTCCACCGCTGCTAAGAAACTAGTCCCTCAAAATGTAATGCGATCATTGAAATGCAAGGATAGAATAATGTTAAAAATAAAACTATCAACACAGACATTTACACCGATAGTCTGGCGTTATAATTTATTTGCCTCAGGTGTACTGTGGAGTGGGTTTGACTGTTTTTAGTGGCAGGCTAACACATACCGATGCCTTGCGCTAGCTTAGCACCTGCAAACTCTGCAACTAGAAGGACTGGAGGAAACGTGTTGAAAACGACCTGCACTGATAAATATCACACTTGCTAACTTGGAAATGAGGTCCTATGTCCAAAATCCTGAACCACCCCTTTAAAAGGCTGCAGTTTTTTTGAACAGAGCAACAGTTTTTCCCGTTTTGAAATATATATATATATATATATATTAAATACAGTATATATACAGTGGGTCCCCGTTAAGTTTGGACGGGTTCCTTCAGGAATCACGATCCCCATTTTCTCAGCAGAAAATACTAATTACTGTATTAAATACAGTATATATAGGCCCATTCTGGTCTTGTTATCCCTCTGCTTAATTTTTTTCATCAAAGGGGGGAACAACATTTATCCCCCTCTGCCCCTCATTTGATCAATGCTACTTCATACAAGTAAAGCAATTAATGCTTCATACAAGTAAAGCGCTGCAACGTGAGAACAGTCTAGTAGGCTAGCCTACATAATAATCTGACATCAGAAACGCACCGTCACCGTCAGCACTCATGCTGCTGACACAGTGGCTGCGTGATGTTCATTTGGCCTTGATCATGCAGGACATTTCAGAATGGCGACTGTGTAATCAATCATAAATGGCTAGTTTCAATGGAAAAGTTAGCTGGACAAATGAAAGAAAACAAGAAGGATTAAGTGCAGCATATCGTCATATTTAGAACCCTCAAAATCTGATAACTGATGCAGCTGAACTGGTAGAGGACAACTCTACAGTGTGTGTGAGTGTGAGTGTATGTGAATGTGTGTGTGTGTGTGTGTGTGTATGTGTGTGTGTGTGTTTGTGTGTGTGATTGTGAGTGTGTGTGTGAGTGTGAGTGTGAGTGTGAGTGTGTGTGTGTGTGTGTGTGTGTGTGTGTGTGAGTGACACTCACACACACACACACACACACACACACATACACTACACAATACAGTAGCCTAATGAACAGGAAACACACACACACACACACACACACACACACTACATGATACAGTAGCCTAATGAACAGGAAATACACACACACAC
>NC_055964.1:38323082-38375582 GCF_018492685.1 Alosa sapidissima | reverse complement strand
AAACACACACAGAAACACAAGCACAAACACACACAGAAACACACAAACACACAAACACACACACACACACACACACACATACACACACACGTCCGGTGGTCCTCCCATTTTCGAGAGAGGAGATGGAGCTTCCCTGCAATAATTTATGCTGTTCTCCATGGCAACATGCTGGTGTTTTAGAAGCCGGGGACAACTCATGTTCTGTGCGTGTGCGTGTGTGTGGGGTGGGGGGAAGTCTGGGCATCAGGGAATGACGCTGCTATGATCTCAAGGGTAAAATGCTTTTCCTCACCTCCATCCTAACTGTAGACCTGACAGACCCAGACCCAGACATCCACAGACATTCACAGACATCCACAGACATTCACAGCCTCTTCACCTCCTTCCAAGCACAGAATGCTTCAGTCGTGGATAGGCTACGCATTCCAGGGTCATTCTCGTGCCTCAGTTAGAGCTGGTTTTACGGGATGATCTTATTTACAACCTAGCCTACCCTCCTCTGAACTGTTAAATGCCAAAATGGTCACACACACACACACGCACGCACGCACGCACGCATACAAACAGGTGAATGGTTGGTACTCACCTGGCCACGACCTCATTGTCCACTCTCACAACGCAGTAAGGATCGCTGGTGCCCGACCTGAAGAGAGAACGCGACACAACACGCAAACACAACACGCGACACAACACGCAAACTGTAAGTTTTCTCAAGGAGCATTGGGGCAAGGAAATCCCAGGTTTAGCATATAGGCTGTGTATTTATTTTAGGCTACAAACTGCTGTTTTGGTCGAGACGTGTGTATGAGCCAAAGCTTCAATGTAGGGTGATAGGCTACCCTAATGACATATTATTTGCTGTTTTCTGATAGCCTACATTTTTCTGACGCCGTAACACCAGTTTTCCAAGATGAATAGCCAACATCAGTGCCCGCAGCAGAAACGTGAAACCACAACTTACACATCTTTCGCCGGTAGATTCCGTCCTTCAACTATACGAAAATAAAGCGACGTGTTCTTAGCCATGATTCAAATAGGCAAGAAGCAACAGGATTTCAACTCTGCTTCATTTCCATCCTCGCAATTATCCCGGCAATCCACTCACACTGCCGTTGAACGCGCTGCGCATCGTTTAAGGTGGAGAGGACGCGCGCAGTGTGGCAGTGGTCATATCATCCACCACAGTCACCCTCCTGATGAAGTTCTGTCGCACGCGACTGATTGAGGTCGCCACAACTCCACCAGCTCGCTCCTGTAAAATGTCTAAGAATGGGATCACAGAGCGTAACTACAGGCAAAGAGATTTCGTTTGATATCCCCAAGACGGCCCTCCCGGGAAGGAGCGGACCTTTAACCATCACATGATATTCATTAAAGTTCGTGGTGACAAATTTAAAGCATTATGCAATTTGGCCTTACTAAACCAATTAACGCTGGCCCCAAAGGGAATATTTTAGGCAATGCACACAAATCTAAAAATGAACATAAGCTGACATGTCTAATCGACACGGTTGTAATGATAATAATAATACGAAATAAATATGACAAACTGTTGCGTAATATTAATTATGCACAAAAGGATTGTTATTGGAAAATAGCGGTCCTTCAGTGCGAGCACTGCTGAAAGAATGAAGCGCGGAGCGCGCACACTACTTGGCGCCATCTACTGGTAAAGGTATGTCAATGCTACAAGCTACCAGGGAAAACCAAACCGACCAAAATTCTCACGATTATACAGAGAATGCACAAAATACTACGAGTGAGTCAGTATGTCAAAGTGTTGCATTATGAAATGCTTTTTGTCCGCTTGATTTGGACGATGTCACCAGGCATATTTAAAGGCAGCAACTTCAATGTAGGGTCCTTACAACCTCCAATCAGCGGGCAGTTGCACGACAAAGCCAAAACAATTGAATGTTAGGAGGAGTGAATCATAGACAGTAAAGGGGGTGAATACGAAGGTAAAGATAAATGTACTAAACGAAATACAATATGAATAGGGGTGCTAGACTAGTCCACAAGGCGCAGTTTCTGCTGTTGCATTAAGTATTACTTTGTTCAGCGAATTAGGTGGACTTTCAGGACAGCCCTAGACAACGTTAGCTCGATTAGCTAGCTGTTAAGAACCAGTGTTATTATTTACATATCAAATCATTGATTTCATTGACCTTTCGGATTTTTGTTAACTATAATGGATACATACCCCAGTGCCTCCGATCAGTGCGTCGACTCCACGAAACAGCAAGAGCGTCATTACTACCTGCTGTCCGAACTCCAGAGCCTTGTCAAAGACCTCCCGAGGTAACGTAACCGCACGGGACCCAAATGCACACTAAACACAGGACCTAACATCGGGCTTTGTTAGTGGACAGTGCTATACCTCACTTCTAGCGTTAGCTACTGCTTCGATATGGAACTTAACGCAATTCCTAGTTATTAGCTGTGATTGCGAACCAGTAATAATTTCACGCAACTAACTTCCAATAGTCAGTAGTTCCATAACTCGTAATCAGAGGGAGCTGAGACTAAACTGAAGTTTGAAGTGTGAAGTTTCGTAGTCTTTTAACTGTCAGACTAGCTCTTTTTCCTCAAGTTACTGAAATGAGCACTTTAGGAACATTTCGACATGTGACCGCTGTGTGGTGACGCTGTGCTGAGTTTCTGCGCATCTGTCAGCTCCTTCCAGCAGCGTCTGTCCTACACCACGCTGAGTGATCTGGCTCTTGCGCTCATCGACGGCGCTGTGTACGAGATCGTCCAGGGCCTGCTCGACATCCAGCACCTGACGGAGAAGAATCTCTTCAACCAGAGACAGAAGCTGCACACAGAGCACAGAAGTACGCAGAGATCAAGTGACCCCCCCCCCCCTCTCCCCTCTCTCACATAGATAGATAGATACTTTATTGTTACCCAAGAGATCAAGTGATAGATACATAGATAGATAGATAGATAGATAGATAGATACTTTATTGATCCCCAAGGGGAAATTCAAAGTGTAACAATAATTAAGGCACACAGTTTGAGTTTGTGCAGATGACTGTTTTCGTTTGGTCTCCCTCTGGCCCCTTTCTCCTCTTGCTCTGGCTTTGGTGGTGTAATTTCAGTACTCAAACAGGATTTGACACGAAAGCACAAGCAAGCACTGCAGGTCTGCAAGTCTCACAACCTGGCCCTCCTGAAAGCAACCCAGCGGACAGAGACGGAGGTACACACACCAGTCAAATGAGCTCTTTATGACACACCAGTCAAATGAGCTCTTATGACACACACTGACTATATGACACACCAGTCAAATGAGCTCTTACCTAGCGTTCATGGGCTTCAGAAAAACCTTTTTCCCAGTGAAAACATAATCATTCCGCGTCATTCATGTCACGTAATGTGTGAGTCAGAGGTCGGAAACTGGGGCTAGATTTTGCTAACAGAGTTGCCCAGTTAGGGGCTCGTCATCACTTTTGTCGTCACGTAGTTCGTTTGTAGTCCATGTGGCCTTTCATGTCCAACAGTTTTAATGTGAACTTGGGAATTTGCCGTTTTTGTCACTTGAAAGCTGCATATCTTTCTTTCACAAGCGTCTTACACTATATTTTAAGCAAATACAGTTGTTTATTTAGGATTAGTGAGCGTATGTTTTAACGTTTGTTGTGGCATCCGTGTTTGTCACACATTCCGACGGCAAAGCACATGAACACTTGCTGTGGGAAAAACAAAGTAGACACGGGGGCGGTCCTTGTCATTCTGAAGTGCCATGAATGCACCATTAGTCTGACACACACTGGCTATATGGAAATCTGACTTTTAGTTAGAAAGCACCTCTTTTAAACACAACAGCTAAGGTGGCTTTGGATAGCCAATCGAGAAAATACTCGAATAAAGGTTTGTGGTGACATAGAGTATTTAGGCATAGGTAAACATTACAAGCTGGATTCCTTAATTTGGATTTAAAATAGGCCCACACTAACAGAAAGATTCAACGAAAATCTTAATCCATGTGCTCTAACTCCCAGTCAGATGACAAATTACATATCCCCACCAACACCCCTCTCTCTCACACACACACAACCACAGAGACACACACACGCACACACACATATACACACACACACACACACACACACACACACACACATATATACACACACAAGCACAAAGACATTCACACACAAGCACAAAGACACACAGACCCACTCAAAGACCCTCACCTGTGTGTGTGTGTGTGTGTGTGTGTGTTGTGCGTGCGTCTCCCTCCTACCAGGCTCTGGAACTGCGTGTGAGGGAGGAGCAAAGGATGATGGACGAGAAGATCATCGCTGAGATCGACCAGAAGGTCTTGGACCAGCAGAACACGCTGGAGAAGGCTGGTGTGCCCGGCTTCTACATCACCAACAACCCACAGGTCAGTTACCATAGCAACAACCCACAGGTCAGTTACCGTAGCAACAACAACCCACAGGTCAGTTACCGTAGCAACAATAACCCACAGGTCAGTTACCGTAGCAACAATACTCCACAGGTCAGTTACCACATCACCAACAACTCACAGGTCAGTTACCGTAGCAACAATAACCCACAGGTCAGTTACCGTAGCAACAATAACCCACAGGTCAGTTACCACATCACCAACAACTCACAGGTCAGTTACCACAGTAACAATAACCCACAGGTCAGTTACCATAGCAACAATATCCCACAGGTCAGCTTCTACATCACCAACAACCCACAGGTCAGTTACCATAGCAACAATAACCCACAGGTCAGTTACCATAGCAACAATAACCCACAGGTCAGCTTCACATCAGCAACAACTCACAGGTCAGCTTCACATCAGCAACAACCCACAGGTCAGTTACCATAGCAACAATAACCCACAGGTCAGCTTCACATCAGCAACAACCCACAGGTCAGCTCTCATTTAGTAACAACAGGACAAACGTGTTAACTGCCAATCAGCACCGTTCATTAGATAGAACACAACAGCCAACCAGCACCGTCCTTTAGATAGAACACAACAGCCAACCAGCACCGTCCATTAGATAGAACACAACAGCCAACCAGCACCGTCCATTAGATAGAACACAACAGCCAACCAGCATCGTCCTTTAGATAGAACAGAACAGCCAACCAGCATCGTCCATTAGATAGAACCCAACAGCCAACCAGCACCGTCCATTAGATAGAACACAACAGCCCTCTCGCCTGCCCAGTGCCCACCTTAGATCATATTGCGTTGGAATTGAAGGGTTGTCCACATTTAGACCGTTGGAATTGAAGAGTTGTCCACGTTTAGACCAACACTCGGCGTTGGAATTGAAGAGTTGTCCACATAAATGTGGTAAACTAGCCTACATTCAGCTGACTCGTATTTGTGTATCCTGGAATGGTTGGACAATCCCAGTAGCAAAAGATGAGAAATCATCTGCAAAGGTTACATCATAAAACAAAAAAACATTTTTATGAAACAAAAATTTACTTGACCATGTTCTGTCTTTTTGGCACTGGAGTAGCAGCCCATTGACTCAGATGTGCCGTGATCAGGTAAGAGGTTTGGAACAAAAACGGCAATGCTGCTTTGCGATTGTTGGACTTTTATTTTGACAAGTTGTCGTCGTTCTGTCTTCCACATTCATGAAAGGTTTGGTATGAATGTAGAGTCATTTCTCATGAAACGGTCATGAATGCTTTATGTGCAGTTTATGACAGCTGCTATGAATGTGTTATGAACTCACACGTCAAGTAAAGTGTTACCACAATTCCTATCTTTGCTGGGTTCAGATAATTGAAAACGCATGCCTATGGCCTAAGGTTTTGGCATTATGAGACACTTGAGTAAATTGCTCACTGATTTTCTAAAACTACTCGTTGACTGCGAACACCACCTAAACCATTTAACCCTTATCCATCACCTCTCTCTTTCCTTCCTTCTGTACTCCTCTAAAAGTTCTGGGTTGGTGTATATCTTTTCTCTGTGCTTCCTCAAACTTTCCTTTGCTGCAGCTTTCTTTTATGCACTTTTAAGTCATTTTAAGTGTATGGCAGTAATCTACACGTGATGTAGGTCACTCATTACTATGATATGACCATAGCAACTTTCATGAGATTCAAAGGGGAAAAAATGGGTAACAGGGTCTCTGATACAATGTATCTACTTTATTAAGTGCAGTGTAACAACCCAAAAACTTTTATGATATTGATCTCATTAATATCCCTCCAAAACATTGAGGTTGTCTCTTATTAAAAAGTAATTAATGTCATGAACGACGTTGAAAAATGCAAAATCCTTTAATATTTTCATTACCGAAATTGAAATTTTCATCACCGAAATTGGCTTTAACTATTGTGGTAATGATAAAGTGCATTGCAGTAATGAGACGACCTAACACAAAAATGCTAATTTTAGATTTAGCTACCATGATCTAGCTAAAAAAATACCTCCATGACATTGTGTGTTTTATTACCTTATTACTAAACAAATTTGAATTAAGAAAATCGTTTTTATAACAAAACTGTTACTAATTTTGGTAATGAAAATCATTAGTGTTGTGTTTAGACAGTTTTGAGACAAATCATGGAATTTCAACATAAAGTCAAAAGGAGACATACTTACCTTGACGCCATCTTTGATCTTCTGTTATTACTGATGCATGATGGGAAATTCCATTTCATGTTGACATTCCCACAGCTTTTTATTGCAGTACTCAAAAGTATTGCGGTAATGAAAATATAATATTATTAATATGTTATAATATTAATATTATTGAAACACACATTTTGATGAAGCATTTTGATGAAGCACTTAAAACAATATATGTAGAACTTTATTTTATTTTAAAGTAAAAGATAAAGATTTCCTTAATGATCAAACACTTGGGATTTCAGCCAGGACACAATGCGGTAATGATAATTTACTCATAAAACGCATAAAAAATACAAAATAACAATAAAATATGGAGAAATTACCTTGTGTGCAAGTTTAAGCACATGTACGTATATTGTTAAATAGTGTAATCAGTGGGATTTATGGCATATTTGACCATCAAATCCTTAGTACCATAAGATTTTGGGGTTTCGCGAGAATCACCCATTTAGCGTAATTTAATCACCCACCCACTCGGCGTTGGAATTGAAGAGTTGTCCACATTTAGACCGACACTCATTGAAGTGCCTCGGATAATTCCTTCATCCTACACTCTGACCAGTCTGACCTGCAGGGGGCGCTCAAGTCATTGCAGTCCTGCAGTATCACCAGCTCTCTCTGAAATGTCACGAGCGTACCGGTCAACCCTCCCGTTTTTTTTTTCTGGGTTTCACACATATTTTTACTGTTTCCCCACTGTCTTCCCGTTTTCATATTTTCCCGTAAAATATCCCGTTTAGACTGATGTTGGCCTATTTAAGATGACGGCGTGGTTGTTTAGACTGATGTTGGCCTATTTAAGATGACGGCGTGGTTGTTGAGGGCACAATTTGACGGTAATCTGTAAGCAAAGTCACGTTAGACCTAGCTCCACACTTCATTTAGTTAGTGCAGCAGTTTTGTAGTCTGAATTCTTGCTGTTAGTAGAGGGATACCAACAGAAAGATGACCACCGGGAAATCTCCCTCATTTGTAATGCTCAATGTTGACCGCTATGGTCATGAGTATCTCAGGCGTCATGGAGTAGCATTCGGTGTCATGGAGTAGCATCTGGTGTCAGACAGGATGTGAGGCTCATGTGGGCTCTTGTGATGGTCTTTCTCCTCTTTCCACAGGAAGTGACCATCCAGATGAACCTGCTGGAGTTGGTCCTGAAGCTCCAGCAGAAGGAGACGCAGTCAGGAACTCTGCCCTGAGTACATTAACTCTGCCCTGAGTACATTAACTCTGCCCCGAGTTCGTTAACTCTGCCCTGAGTACCTGACTACGTTAACTCTGCCCTGAGAGCTTTCTCTGTTTACTTTAATTTTGCTCTGAGAGCTTTCTCTGTGTACATTAGCGGGATTTTATCCATAATAGATGAACATGTCTCTACTGAATCTGTATGATTCACGTGCGTACTCATCTGATTGGTCCAAAGATCACTCTGTCCTACTGACTATCAGAAGAACAGCGGGCACTACAAAGGACACCAGGACGATGGCATTCAAATGGGCTGTCAGGCAGGATGGCCTCCATTCCCAGCACAGACCGCTGCTGTCCGTCAGCCATCGTGCACTGAGGCTTGGGCTCCCTCTTCTTTTCTCTCTCTCTCTCTCTCTCTCTCCCTCCCTCCTCCTCAGTGCTGTAGAGGAGTGATTAGCCAGTGCACCAGGGATGTGGTGCAATACTTCAGATTTTCTGTTTGTTTATTTTATGTATGTATTTGTTTATGTTTATTAGCCAGTGCACCAGGGATGCACCACCTCAGGCCTGGTCAGTGCCTGTGACTATTTATTTTGGATCGTTGAAGTAAAACAGACACTGTAAAAGTCCGCTGCAATACTTCAGATTTTCTATTTGCTTATTTTATGTATTTTATGTTTTATACCTTTTTTTTGTTTTCTCTTGAGATGCCTACCGAGTGAAATTACTGGATATCTTTTGTTTTGTTGGTTAACATGTTTGGAAGGACATCCTTTTCCTCACAGCGTGTTCATGACCATTGTAATAAGGACCTTAAGATGTCTTTCAGTTGCTGAGCCAAATAAACATTAAGGCAAAACTCCACTTGGGTTTGATAAGAGAGTAACAATATGAACTCCACTTGGGTTTGATAATAAATGAGTAACAATATGAACTACACTTGGGTTTGATAATAAATGAGGAACAATATGAACTCCACTTGGGTTTGATAATAAATGAACAATATGAACTCCACTTGGGTTTGATAATAAATGAGTAACAATATGAACTCCACTTGGGTTTGATAAGAGAGTAACAATATGAACTCCACTTGGGTTTGATAATAAATGAGTAACAATATGAACTACACTTGGGTTTGATAATAAATGAACAATATGAACTCCACATGGGTTTGATAATAAATGAACAATATGAACTCCACTTGGGTTTGATAATAAATGAACAATATGAACTCCACTTGGGTTTGATAATAAATGAACAATATGAACTCCACTTGGGTTTGATAAGAGAGTAACAATATGAACTCCACTTCGGTTTGATAATAAATGAACAATATGAACTCCACTTGGGTTTGATAATAAATGAACAATATGAACTCCATTTGGGTTTGATAATAAATGAGTAACAATATGAACTCCACTTGGGTTTGATAATAAATGAACAATATGAACTACACTTGGGTTTGATAAGAGAGTAACAATATGAACTCCACTTGGGTTTGATAAGAGAGTAACAATATGAACTACACTTGGGTTTGATAATAAATGAGTAACAATATGAACTCCACTTGGGTTTGATAAGAGAGTAACAATATGAACTAC
This sequence comes from Alosa sapidissima, assembly GCF_018492685.1. Taxonomy (NCBI): domain Eukaryota; kingdom Metazoa; phylum Chordata; class Actinopteri; order Clupeiformes; family Clupeidae; genus Alosa; species Alosa sapidissima. The sequence goes on along the minus strand of NC_055964.1, from coordinate 38,366,162 downwards.
ACTTGGGTTTGATAATAAATGAGTAACAATATGAACTACACTTGGGTTTGATAATAAATGAACAATATGAACTCCACTTGGGTTTGATAGTACCAATACCAATATGAACGGGTCTCTAAGCGATTCAGATGGTATAAATCATTTGGGTTATTATGGTTGAATTTAGCCATGACGTGGTTTCACAAAAGAAATGGCACATAAGTTACCATTATTATGAGGATTAATTGTGTGCAGCCAGGCTTAGTTAATTCTAATGTTAATTATGTAGTATTATTGGCATCGTCTATACTTGTTGTTTTTGTATTTTACTGTATTTATTTGCTTGCAAAACACCACAAATAGTCTACATGCAGTTTATCTCCATCCCTCACTGTGGCCCTCATCAGCCGAGCGTAGAAACCAGCGAAGATCTGAACGCAGAAATCACCTTATGACGGGGCTCACGCGTGATTCATCATCTTACGACGGGGCTCATCCGTGATTCATGAAATGTTCGTATCACTCCAATTCCAGCGTAAGAATAAACGTGTTGATAAATGTGGCAGCTGGAGACAAGCATAATTTAAATATCACCCCCATCTATACACTGTCTGTGCAGGTCTGTTGTATCATTTGACCATTCTGTTCTTGCTGAATATTGCCACTAATATATTTGATATCATTTAAGTTATCAGTGTCTCTCCAGGCTCTGCACCACTGGGAACAGATGAGGTTCAGCATTACTGTTTTTCATATGTACATGTTGTTGCATGCTGTAACCACTAGATGCCGCTGTTGCTCTTAACCCTTATGAAGTTAAAGCAACACCAAAGAGTTTTTTGTACCTTAAAATAATGTTTCCAAACTGGTTTCAGTGGTTCATCAACTCATAACAGTGTGAAATGGCACTTCCGCATTCGCTCTGTGGCCCTCTATCGGCTATAACCGCACTATGTAAGTTTGGGTTGTCGGGTAGCGTTTTGTAGTCCGAATGAGACTACAAATGTGACTTGCTTTACGGCAAGCGCTACAAAAGCCGATAGGTGGAGCATCCTGCAAGGCTCTGTGTGGAGCATACTCGGCAGGTACATATAAATGGAAGATACCTAGCAGCCAGGTAGCTTTTCAATTCTCATCATGACGGAGCCTGCAAGGAAAAGGAAGGGTTTGTCGGAGGAGGCGAAGAAAAGAAAACGGGAGCATGATGGAGAAAGAGCTCGAACTAGAGTGAATATTGGACCAGCTTACGCTCGTTGGCGAGAGCTGAAGGAGGCTACAAGATGCAGTACTGATGGTGACTTGGCTTTGTTGCTGCTGGACTTGTAAGTAATAATCATTTTTCCCCCAACAGTGTGCATAGATCTGTGTACAATAACGTTACATTGTAGATTGTTTTATATATCGACTGACTCAATGTTAGCTAAGGCGTTAGCTATTTTGCTAATACGTAACCATCGCTAAGCACGTAAGTTTGTGTTTATAAAGCGTTTTTCTGCCGCTGCTGTTCTGAGTTGAATGCCGTGAAGAATGACAATAACTGCCAAAATCACCCCAAATGTTCTGTCGTTCCCAAAGTTGTTCATTCTTAGTTTATGTTTAGTGTTTATGATTGCTAGCGTTAGTGAGGTTGTGAGTTGATTTTTGGCGATGGAGGATATTTGACTGGGAAACTTATGTTTGCGACTCGCGGGTGAAAATGTGAGTGTGCAAGCATGTCATGCACGTTAGTGTTGTGAGGTTTACAGATACTAAACATGCCGACTTTATCTCTTTTTTCCCCCCAGCTACCAGACACGGCAAGTAACATCGACACCTAGCAAAGCCACACACACACAACCACCACAGCTGCCGGTGTCTAGCGTTACTGAGGAGTCTGACCATAGGTAGCGTATTTTTTTTCAGGACTATAACTACCGTTTTTCAGTCTGCTTTGCAGATCTTTACGATTTTTGCTCATAATCAATTTTCTTTTGTTGTTTAGGGATGACTTCACAGTCCAAGATGTACAACCGCTGGACACACAAGAAGTGGGTGTGTTAGAAGCCAGGTGGGTCTGCCTCATACAATGACACGATGGTTTGTAGACTGTACTGGTTGCTTGTTGACTGAACATTCTTTTTCAATTGTTTATTTGCCACATAGTCTGCTGTGGCGTTCCACGGTCGAACCGGACGGCGCATTCGACAGCAAGGGCTGTGATTGGCCGAGTTTTCAGTGCGTTTCTCTGTGTTTTTAGCAGCCCCTGCAACATGCTAATCCACTGTAGCCTAAGCTTTGAACATAATGTTAAACATAGTTTTGGATTCAGTGGCAAGATTTCTTGATTGTACAGTGCCTGTCTCTCAGTAATGTTTTAAAATGAGAGCTTCGTCAGCTGGCAGTAGGCTACTTTGTCGGTAGTCATGAGAAGTTCACTTGCTAACAGAACATAAATATGCTGCCCAGAAACCTTGTGAATAGTTCTGATTTTTTTTTACTACACTAACGAGGTTGAAATATAGACTTTGCCTACAGCATCTCCTTAACAGTAATGTTAACAAAATGACAGCATTCATATGACAAAGGAAAACGAATTCGATCACTCAAGACTGTGCCACAGCAACCAGTGTAGGCTACATTCCTACCCAATAGGCTACTCGAAGCAGATAGCGTTGTCTGACGGTCGAGTGGGTTAATGCACGTATATCCAGAACAGGTCTGCAACTTTCAGGCAGTTCTGAGTTTGAATCTAGGCAGGAGCAGAGCCATATAAAGGCCTAGGCCTATTGTTATAATTTTTTGCAAGGTGTTGCTCCTGGCAATACTTGTTTATAAGACGTTTGGTGATTAATTGATAGCTGTTTTTGGGACACGTTAAACGTTCTTTATAATGAGCGCATACGGGGAGTAAAACGACTGTTACGCGCTGTTACAACTGTAGGCTACAATGATTGCAATACAAAAATATGCGCGTGTTTAGTTAGTTTTGTGATTTTTTGCACTTTTGCCTCTTGTGTTTTCAGGTTTGAGGACTTTTTTGGCAAGATTGACCTTGGTAGACTCTGCATATTATGTTATTTCTCCGTATGGAAAATAAAGTCAATTTTCGACACACGGATATTGGATAGTATATTGTTATGCTATGTAGGCTACTTTTTTTGCAATGCACGGACCTAAAACCGGGAAACGGACAAATATTGTACACGCGTGAATTTGTTTTTGCGGGGGTCGGGGTGGGTGGGTGTACGTACCATAGCTCTCTCTCTCTCTCTCTCTCTCACACACACACACACACACACACACACACACACACACACACACACACACACAGTACCTTTCTTAGCCACAGTTAATTTTAGTGGTGATATGTGTTATGGACATTGTTATGCACATTATTGACTGCAGTTTATTCTCATCAATGTCAGTCCATGAATGCATATTGATCAGTTGTTAACTAATACTGTAGGCCTAGAAGTTGCATTTGAAAATGTTACTGTTGTAGGCTGTTTGTTTTTTTATTTCAGCCACACTGTTTTAAAGTGGTTAGGACCATTACACACCAATTTTGAATAAGCCATACTGCAATACCGATTTCATGGTTGCACCATGCACATGTTCGCCGATTATGTGGCCCTCAGTAACCTATAAATTCAATGATGTGGCGCTCTATGAAAATGAGTTTGACACCCCTGCTCTAAAATATCTGTCCTGGCCTGGTTGCACCGGATTGTGGCCAAACGACAGAAGCGCGGAGAACCCTCCTTTGTCTAAAGTGTTACTTTGTGTCCCGCGCTCCCCCACTGCTTGTGAAAGAAGGGGGTGGGGGAGGGGGGCTTAACGTGAAAAAGCTTAATGTCCCAAAACGGCAAAGTCATAATGGTAGGCTACAGGAAGTGGGGGGAGGGTATGGGATGACCAGAGCCGTCTTCGCTGTGCTATTCAGAAAGCATCTTATTGTCTTTCCAGGCGCACAGCTCGTTATAGCCTATCGAGTGCCTTAGCAGATGGGCTCTGCTCTTGGGTTTGGCCTCACAGCGAACTCAACCCTCAAAGTCAAAGTCAAAGTCAGCTTTATTGTCAATTTCTTCACATGTTCCAGACATACAAAGAGATCGAAATTACGTTTCTCACTATCCCACGGTGAAGACAAGACATATTTTACCAATTTAAGTCCACAGACAAACATAACATTCAAGTAAACAAAAAAGTAAGTAAATAAGAGGGCACAAATAATAATGAAAAAAATAAGAGCAGCAAAATTTGGTTGAAATTGTGCATAGACAGTCAATAAAATACTAGTGCAAAGTCAGGCCAATAAAAGGCTTGGGTAGTTCTGTTCTGTTTGACCTAAGTAAGAAGAAAGTGGCATAGTGGTGCAAGTTATGTAAGAGCAGCAGAAGTGTTGTGTTTTCAGGACAACAACAACAAGTTGTAAAGTGTACAAGTGTGCAAGTGGAGTAGTGCACGCGGCCATTGTGCTTGTGCAACCCTCTTGTTGCTTGCAGTTTGTTAAATAAAGCGATGCAGATTACATTATTTATTTCTGATTAATTGCGTCTTTTTTGCAACATCTGCTTGTTAGGCTGGGCTACTGTCAATGTCCTGTACAGGTAAATGTTCAACAATTGCTGGTGTAGGCCTACAGGCTATAATCAATTAGGGACTGTTCGTTATTTATTTAAGGGGCTACCGGAGGAGTTTTGGGAGCGTTAGTCAAAAAAGACGTGACCCTCCCTCGCCAGCAAGACATTTTTCTATGACCCTCCAAAGTGATTGAGAAAAAACGCATGACCCTCCCCAGTCCCAACAATTTAGGCTATTGATGCCTTCTGTAGGCTACTGGGTCAATTTGGGAGCTTGCATGCTACGACTCCTTCCTTGAAATGCCTTGAAAAGGCTGTCGTTTGCACAATTTCACAAATAATCACTGAGACCGAAACAAACCTGTCAACTTTTCCCGGGTTTATCGCGTATTTTAACTTTTCCTCGCTGTCTTAGGAGGAGCTGCAGGGCCATCGCAAGGGGGTGCGAGGCCCTGTACGAACTTGACAGGTGCATGAACTTACGTGCATGAAATCATGCGATAGCTTACTTTACACATAGCCAAGGCTACCGTCGGTGCATTTTATTAGTAGCCTAGTCTAATAAGCTACACCAGCTTGTCTTTAAGAGGGGAAATTGTATAGCCTATAACATTAGCTGAGTCACATATTTGGCCAAATGGTGTTTATCATAGGCTACATCATGAAACCAAATAGTGTAACAAAGGCGAACACTTTAACAGGGGAAATTAATTGGGCATGAATCATTGTGCTGAACGGTATTTGTCAATGCAGAAACACACGACATTCAAACTGTTGATAAGATGTGCACTATGGAAATTGGTCTGTAGGCTAACAATGTACTTGTACAGGTAAATGTTCAACAATTGCTGTACAGGCTATAATCAATTAGCTAAATCATTTGTCAAGCTGTTTAAATTCGTGCTACATTCAAACGCAAAAGGTGCTTTGATATCTTTTTCGTTTGAACGTCGGCAAGCAGGCATGCTGCGGTTGCAATGAATGAGGATAATTGGTTTTATCTGCGGATTTATTTTTTGCATTATTTTGAATATGACTCGCTCCAGTCTCAACAGCACTTTCCACACGCATCTAAGTTCTAACACACATCCCCTCTCGCTTTCTCTATCTCCATCCCTGCACACGGTGCTTTCTTAAAGGAGCTGCACCATCTTAAAACAATTGCATCTACATTTTCATATTAGAATGTTTTGTCAAGTGTAAGCTTAAACTACCGTGATCAATTTAAGTTCCCGTGCCCCCGCTGAAAGTCTCATGCGCTTATCGTTACACTATCAAATCTATAAGTAACCGTGACAAATAGGGTATAAGATATAGAAACTCACGCTATTGTATTATCATATATGTTTGGTAATGGCTCAGCTTTCTCTGATTGTTCTACTGACTTGGAAACTGCATCATGGAAGCAGTAAGTCAAGTCGTATCAAAAATAGTAGTGGCAGAACTCCAAAGTGACACCTTGTGGTTGTTTGTGTCAACTGCAGTTTGTGCCGTTTCTGCTGAGAAAATGGGGTGCGTGATTCCTGAAGGAACCCGTCCAAACTTAACTGGGACCCACTGTAGCATGTAAGACTTGCTCATGATTTTTTTTCTTTCTATTTTCTCTCTTTCATGAATGTTCAAGTCTGGCTATCTGGCTAACTATCTATCTGATCATATGTGCAGCATTGACATGGATGAGCGGTGGACTAACCCAAGGTTCTGTGAAGATGGGGACAGTTCTGAGGAAGATGATTTCCCCTTTCTTCAGATACGGTATGTTGTGTATTGCATTTAGAGCGAGAACAGTAGTTACAGTGATGGTAGTTACTAACTAGTCCAGGAATCCATGTTTGTTTGTTTTTTATCTATCTGCAGTCCTGGAGGTGCAGCTGACATTGAACAGCTGCACGAGATCAGCCTGGATGAGGCTGTGCTTGATGTTGCGATGCCTACTGCCCCAGAAGATGATGTGAGCGATATTCCAGACTCACACAAGGTTGATTGTGAAGATGACCTGGTTGGCAAGAGTGCCAGTATTGTTTATAATGAAAACCTTAAGACGCTGGCCACCTACCTCCAGTTGCCTATACAGAGGTGCAGCAACTTCAACAAGGTTACAGGGACAGCATGCGCTGCAGGACCACCATTTCAGGACCCTGAAACCTAGGGGAACTGGTGTCATCTTGGAATGGGTAAGTCTTGTAACTTCTCTAATTGGGTACATGTGCTACACTATAATCTGGAAAGAACATCCCCCAGCTCCATTTGGCAGTTATGTTCTACTACTGTGTGAAGTGTGTAATGCTTTGTCAAACTGCAATTAGCAAGAATTTGTTGTCTTCATATGGAAAGTTTTTCACTTTGTCAGTAATCTCCCATTATCTGCACAATGGTATTGGCAAATGTGGTTGAGACTAGTGTTGGAACAACACAATGACCCTGCTTGGGGGAGGGGGGCTGTCTGAAAAGAAGCTGGTTTTGGCTTATGAAGGTGTGAACGCTTGGGCCATTACCGGCAGCACCAAACTGTTATGGAATGCTGTTTCAGAGAATTTGTCAGGTTAAACAACTTGTCGTAGTAAGTGTAACCACGATTTGACATCCTGTCTTTATTTATGATGGTCACTCATTCTGGGGTATTTTTTTTGTTTACCCCTCCACTAATACAGCTATGTCCCTTTGGACACCCTTTGTGGCGGTGGAATTCGCAGCCCCTGTTGAAGTACGGCATGCAGGGAGGTGATTTCATGCTGGCCATCAACATACTGCTCTCCGGGAACAGTTACAGGAAGATTGCCTTTCTGTTCAAGTTCATGCAAATGGGGAAGGTGGCTGAGCCTACCTTTTTCAAGATTCAAGATGCCTATTGCATTGAACCAGTTGAACAGTTCTGGAAAAAGATAAGACCTGATGTTCTAACCTGTTTAAAGGAGAAGGATGAAGTTGTTGTCCTAGGTGAGACTCCTTACTTCATCTTTGATTACAGCGACATGCCTTTGACTTGCTGTGAAAGTCAATAACACTAACCTTTGACTTGCTGTGAAAGTCAATAACACTGACCTTTGACCTTTGACTTGCTGTGAAAGTCAATAACACTAACCTTTGACCTTTGACTTGCTGTGAAAGTCAATAACACCTTTGTAACATTCTTTGTTTTGTTTTGTTTACTCCTTAGGTGATGGCAGATGGATTCTCCAGGTATTGTGTGTGTGTGTGTGTGTGGGGGGGGGGGGGGGGGGGGGCGGCGGCGGCTATGTCATGTGACATAGTTGGTTATGGTGCATATAGTTCACACACCGATAAACTTTCTTCTCATTCTACAGGCCACTGTGCACAATATTGCACGTACACGACTATAGAGCAAGACTCTCGTGACATTGTGCATATTGTCTCTGTCGACAAGCGGGAGACGAACAGTAATTCGGTGATCATGGAGAAGGAGTGCTTCATTAGGACAATGGATGCACTTCTTCCAGAGATCCATGTTACCGAGGTGGTCACCGACGCACATCCTCACATCTCAGCATTGCTCAGTAAGGACAATGTGTGTTTTTGACAAATGTGGTCTTTAGATTCCTGTTGTTCATGTTGGTATGTCTGATTGTAACTATTTCTTAGATCCTGAACGTGGCAAATACAAGGCACAGGGTCTGAAGCATTCCCTCCATATTTGGCATGCAGCCAAGAATTTGGGGAAGAAGATCCGACGGGTATGCCATTTTTTCACACCCTCATTGGATAGTTGAAGCTGTTCATGCTGTGGCTGTGTAACATGTACATCTTTTTTTCAGGCTGGTACAGTGAGGGACCAGTCATCCTCCTGCCTTGGATAAAGGACATCGTAAACCATTTCTGGTATTGTGCCAAGCAAGCCTCTTCTGAGGAACAGTTCAAGGTAGGTTTATGTGAATTGCAAAATTGTAAACACAACCAATGTTTTGGGGTGTGAAAAAGGTGGGAGAGATGACATGGTATGTGTATGTGTGTGTGTGTTTTTTTCATTTTTTTTTTAGCTGAAGTGGCATGCACTCCTGCATCATGTCCGCAACCAGCACACATGGTCAACGGGATGCTGTGAGCATGAACCTCTAGGAGACAGAACCCAGGAGAAACCTTGGATAAAACAAGGTAATTGTATTGTGATTGTCATGTAATGTGTCTGAATATGCATGTACCATCAGCCTATTCACCATATGAATTGTTACAGGTTCAGCAGCTCACCAGGCTCTCACAGCCATTGTATTGGACAAGCGGTGGTTGAAGGATGTGGGGAAGTTCATTACCTTCAGGTAAGTTCTCGGATTTCATTTCAAAACATATTTTTGTCCAAGACTATTACAATAAATAAATTCTTGGAATTATACTGTGTATGTAAAGCAGTGTCTTACACATGCCAATCTTGATGTCTGTACTGGTTGCTTGGCTGGCCTGTCAGCTTGGCACAGAGAAGCTATCTAAATGAAACACTACTACTGCTACTACAATAAGAAATCAAAATGCTGGAGTGTGTATGGCCTGAAGGAGAAGAAGAACTATGGGTACATTACAGACCTGCAGAGGGCCATTGTTCGGCACCCGACTGAGAAGTGGAGCTGGTCTTCCAAGGAGACAGACTCTCCGGCTCGATGACCCTAGGCGCTTGGGTTTGCTGGCCGCTACACTGCAACCATCCACTGCAGAACTGGTTCGGACTCATGTTACGCGTGGGGAGGGTGTCCCCCAAAGTGAGCGCTGAGTGTGTGTGCGTGGTTGGGATGGGGGGTGGGTGTGTGTCTGTGTATTATGTAAATAGTTATGAGTGTGTGTGCGTGGGTGGGATGGGGGGTGGGTGTGTGTCTGTGTATTATGTAAATAGTTATGAGTGTGTATGAGTGTGGGATGGGGGGTGTGTGTGCGTGGGTGGGTGGGTGGGATGGGGGGTGTGTGTGTGTGGGTGGGATGGGATGGGGGGTGTGTGTCTGTGTAAATAGTTATGTATGCAAATAAAAAAAAAATCCTCAATGTGTGTTTTCTGTTTATTTTTAAACTAGAAGTATAAGAAATAACATCACACCATAATGAAAATGATTTACAATACTCATTCACATGAGTCGGCGCACCCTGAAACCAGTATACTGACCCCCTTGGGTCAGGAAAAGTCTCCCTGATCCTCCAGACACAACAGCTGGGAATCACCACTCTGTTCCCAACTCCAAGGCGACCATGCTGCCATAGCACAAATTGCCGGTAGGCTGTGTGTCTGTATTGTCTTTGTTCAACCCCGGGCTCCTGTGCATCATCAACTGCAAAAATGTCATTCCAAGCAGCCCGGGCTATAGCCTCAGAGCACCCTCATCCAGGATGTTGTACTGCATGTAGGCCATCCTACTAATGCAGTTCTGTGGGGCCTGGCGGCAGCAGAGCCTCTCCAGGTCAGAGTCCATTTCCCGGCAGTTGGTACAGGTACACCAGTGTAGTCCACCCCCATCAGGTACTCTTGGCCTCTCTCTGTCTTCATGCAAGGCCAGCACATCAAACATCAGTCCTGGGAGCCTCAACATGACCTTTTGGAGGAAGTGGTCTTTTTCTTGCGCTCCCAGTAACTGGATCTGGGTCTGGATTTCTGTGTTTCTCCTCTCCTGCAGATTCTGGAGTCTTCTCTGACTGTCAGGGTCAATGTCCTCCCTTCTCCCTTTTCTGCTTCCCTTCCCCCCTCTGCTTTTTGGCCCCTGCGCTGGTTGAGGGTGTAAAATCAGATGAGCTAGAGGAATCCTGAAATAAATTACAAACGTATTATGGTAACTGTATGAAGGTGAAATACTTGCAGGCATGAATCGTAATTTAGAACTTTAGTCGCTCAAAAAGCAAGAAGTAGTAACATAGAAGATAACTGGGCAGATTTTGCCAACTATTCCAATAATACTGTAGCAATGCAGCCACTAAAACGGTCTCTGAAGCTTTTACAATAACATTCTCAAGATTTTCACAGACAATGCAAATGGCTATTACATGCTAAACTGATAGGCAATACGTTTTTATTTCCATATCCTTGTGTAAACGTAGCCTAACTGGCTATTGCTAGACCGTTTCAAATTTACATCAGTTTCACACAAAAAGAAAACAGCAATCAATGTCATTATTTTGTTTTATTTCGTTTCATACTTTCATGAAATCATGCAACATACCTTGTCACTGGACATCGTTATTTCCAAAGCAGGTTCTGGATGGTAAACAAATAACGTGTGTGTGACTGCGATAGTAGACTAAATTATTTACGACAGCGGTAATGGACAATTCCGCTTCCAACCTGTAGGGGGACCGGAGAGGAAAACTTTGGTGTTGCTTTAAAATTGATAATGTCCACAACGCACAAAATCTCAATTACCTCACTTCCTGTGGGCGTGGCTAATGGCATGTTAATACAAAAGTTGTTTGTTTTTGGGAGTTACATACACCCATCAAATTTGGTGTGTGTATCTAAAACTATATGCCAACCACAAGTCACAGTGACATAAGGGGGCGCTATGGAGTTCCTGTGCAACGCCCGGTGCCAAGCTTTTATCCCTGTCTATTCACTGTATCACTTGATGTGTGTGCCAAATTTCATGCGTTTTCACCCATGGGAAGCACCTCTTTTGGAATCATGATTCATCACATATTTCATCACATATTAGTCTGCACAAAATCCCAAATACCTCACTTCCTGTTGGGCGTGGCTAATGCATTGTATATACGAAAGTCATTCACCTTGGGGAGATACAGACACCTGGCATATTTCCTGTTTGGCCAGATGGTGGCGCTATGCTAGGCATGTGAATTATATATGTGTGAATATCATCACAATAATGATATCCAATATTTTATAAAGTTTCAGATCAATCACTTAAGGCATTGTCCATTTCTGGCACATTTCCTACTTGGCCAGGTGGTGGCGCTATGCCAGGCAGGCCCATTGGTTATCTGAATATCATCCTAATCATAATATCTATTAACCTGAGAAGTTTCAGACCATTCATTCAATGCACTGTGACTTTATGACACATTTCCTGTTTATATGGTGAGATATTAAAATCATGACATATTACAACATATCAAAAATCCCTTCGCAATTTAACATCAGCAACATCTTTGCATCATATTTGCCAAATTTCACATGAATTTGACAAACCGTATAGGAGGAGTATGTTAAAATTGATCATGTGACATCAGTGTAATTGCCATTCTTTCTGTTGCCAGGTGGTGGCGCTATGCCAAATATGCATTATGGGCATGTCAATATCATCACTCCCATGGTATTCAAAGACCTGTGAAATAATTTCAAGCCATGCATGGTGAATTAAGACACATTTATTGTTTATGTGGAAGGGTATTAAAATTCATAGTTTTGCCATTTCGTCAAATTACAACATATCAAAAAAAGCTTCACAATTTAGAATCAGAAGCATATTGGCATCATGTATGCCAACTTTCACATGAATCGGATCAACCGTCTAGGAGGAGTACGTTAAAATTGATCATGTCCTAAATGCACAAAATCCCAATTACCTCACTTCCTGTGGGCGTGGCTAATGGCATGTTAATACAAAAGTGTATTGTTTTTGGGAGTTACATACACCCACCAAATTTGGTGTGTGTATCTAAAACTATATGCCAACCAGACATGTGGACTCAAGTCACATGACTTGGACTCGAGTCAGACTCGAGTCATGATTTTAATGACTTCAGACTTGACTTGATAAAATGAACTGGTGAGTCTTGAAGTATTCAATAATTTATTTACATGAAGCACATGATATGCTACTCAGCTACTGTAGCTAGGTGGCTACTGGCTACCAGGCTCATAATTCACTTTTAATTGCAAACAGAAAATGTCAAGCAAGCATCATGTCATACATGCTTCTCTTTCCAAAGGAATGAAAGCTGTTTGTGCCAACTTAATATCATGCTTATCATTGTTAATATTGTGCTATACATGTGGCACAAACAATGTTTGAGTTTGTGGACTAGCCATACTGTAGGCTATATTTGAACGGAGCTGGTAAAAAAAGATCATTATGAGAACGTGTGGACAGTGCACAATGGGCTTAAAGTGACAGTGCACCATTTACAAATTAGATAAACAGCATCAAATGTGTAGTATTTCTTAATAAATGAATACTTTAAAACACAATTACTGTCATTATTATCTTTTAAATAATATACAAGTGTTGACCTTGGCTTCCCTTATGAGTCACCACTGGCAGACAGCCTAATAAATTGTTTGCAGGCAAATATGTGGCCTAGCGCAGTGAAATACCATCAGTCAAATTATTACTCATCCTTACAGTGGGCGCCGCAATTTAGAAAAACATTATATATATTTGCAGCTGTGCTGAGTGTCATGTAGCTATCCGTTTTGTACAGATTACTCAGGTATGCACATGTGTATATTACACAGGTATGCACATGCATATGTCGTAAAAGATTACAAGACAGAAACATTGAACATATTTTAATCTGTATTTATAAAAAAAAACATACGAAAGTTGTTCATCTTGGCAAGATACACACACCTACCAAATTTGATGCGTCTAGCTGAAAGTATGTGCCAACCACTGCCTCAATCACCTAAGGGGGCGCTACTGAGTCCCTGGGCCACGCCTGGGGCCAAGCTCTTGCCTAACTAACCTAACTGCTTTGCGTGACACCTGATGTGTGTGTCAAATCTCAAGACTTTTCGACCATGTTAACCACCTCAAAATATATGCCAACCACGGGATCAGTCACCTAAGGGGGCGCTAGAGAGTCCCTGGGCCACGCCCGGGGTCAAGCTCTTGTACCTATCTGCGTTGCATGACACCTGATGTGTGTGCCACATTTCAAGAGTTTTCGACCATGTTAACCACCTCAAAAAAGGAAAGCAAAAAAGTGGAATAACAATAATAACAATCCTTACAAAAACAATAGGGCCTCCCTTCGGGTGCTCGGGCCCTAATTAACACGAAGGGATTTACTAGACCAATTTAGATTTGGAACTATTTTCGGGCATAGCACCGGCAAAGCACCGCTGTCAGCCGCAAACACACACACACAAAACACACACACTTACATCATCACTGTCATCACCTCACATACATACAGCACACTGCTTGCTACAGTAAGCCTCCTCTACATACTTGCTGCACACTGCCCCCCCCCCCCCCCTTCCCTACATACACAGCACATTGTCTTCAGGATCTTCTTCAACACACATCCTCTACATACTTACAGCACACTGCCCCCACCTACCCACACACACACTACACACACACAGTCACTGCTCCACTCCCCTCCCGCCCACACACACATCTTCACTGTCATCACTCACATACATCATACATACAGTACTCTGCTTGCAATAGTAAGTCCCTTCACCATACTTGCAGTACACTGCCCCCCCCCCTCTCCCCTACATACACAGAACATTATTTCATCAGGAAGCTTCTCCAACACACATCCCCAACATACTTACAGCACACTGCCCCCCCCCCCCAAATACACAGCACATTGTCTCATGAGGAAGCTTCTCCAACACACATATTGAACACTGCCCTCTCCCCACATACACAGCACACTATCCCATCTCCCTTGTCATCCCCCCAACACACACACCAAGACCCCTGGCAGTTGGGTTAGCCCCTTGAGCCGTGGATCTGCCCAAGGTTTCTTCCTTGGTAAGGGAGTTCCCCCCCCCCCCAATCCCAATCCTCCCCCACCTTTCTTATGCAGCCCTTGCCACTTAAAGGGACACCAGGCAACGTTTTCGTGTTAATTACTCATCTTCGTAAGTTGATATATGGTTAAATGACTCATTACAGGGCGAATGAAGACTCTCTCGCCCGCCCCTACTGCCTGTAGGAAGAATATCCCGCTTGCAAGTTCAGTGTATCGTACCCGGCGACCGAAGCAGTTTCAGTTTCCATCCTGCATCCACAGCACAGGGGGAGGCTAACGAAACGCTAGCGATTGTTGCAAATGTGTGTATAATGGCAGAGCCGGTGAAGAAGCAGCGAAAACCCTTGACGGAAGATGCAAAGAAAAGAAAAAGAGCTTCAGACCGAGCGAGGGGGAGTTTCGTAGAGAAAAAGCATCAGGCTTGCCTGGTGTCCCTTTAATCTACCAAACCCCTCTTCTACTGCACTTTTTACCCCCCCCCCCCCCCCCCCCCCCAAATGCACAAATAGGCTGACACCAGACATAATTTCACTGCATTTCTTACATCCAGTAACTATATGCATGTGACAATAAACTTCCTTGTATCCTTATATCCTTGTATCAGTTACCTGAGGAAGACTTAATCTGAGTGAGCAGTCCTGAATCAATAGATTCAATACACTTATGTTCAACCGATGTCCACATTCCAACTAAATAAATCCAATAGTCTATGTTTCCTGTGTAGTTTATTATTAAAACAGAAAAAAGACTTGAGAAGCATCAAACTCTCCAAAGGGATTGTTTCCCTTATGAGCTCCCTGAAGGGGAGCAGACAGGGCCTTTAACTCGTACCATTACCACTTCAAATAGATGTATCATCACTTACAATGTAATAAGGTCAAAATAAAAATGAAGTTAAAAAATAAGTTCTGATGATGGTGACCACTTATGACATTAAGAGAATTGGTGGCTTGATTTGACCTGATATGAAACACAACCAGTGTTGTGCGTGAACGAGTTCAAAAGAACGCGTTCATTGAACACGCTCATTTTTTCGTGAACGTTGAACTGAACGCAACACATTTTTTAATAAAGAACTTGAACGTGAATTAGTTCACATTATGTGTCATGAACGGCAGACATCACTGTAAATGAACGTTGGAATTTGTTTTCCATTGAAAATTGAGTGACATCTGTTTTCTCTTTTGAAACGCAACGAGACAAAGTTCCTCCCTCCTGTATTCTCGCTGGTGCCGCTTAAATCATGTATCACCAGACAGAAATGGTTTTGACATTGTGTGCGCAATGCATTGCGGGCAACGTAGTGTCCGGCTGAGAATAGTTGAATAGCATACTGGCTTCCGCACAACGTTACCCGTGATGAATTGCAGCAGAGCGGGGTAGGCATAGCAACGCCACGTAGCAGGCAACGACGAGAGCGCCGAGGGCTGGATTTAGAAGTATAGAACTGGTCTACCTTGTCTGTACTGCTGCAAGTTTCATCACCTGGTAAGAAACCCACAATTGCAGTGTCACAGTGTCTACAATGAGCAGCTTCAAAGAACGTATAGTGATTTCTAGCTCGTAGTGTGAAAAAAGTATTTATTTGAATATCTCACGAAAAAAGTAAAATGAACTGAACTTTGAACTAGTTCAGAATTAAAATTGTGAACTTTGAACGTGAACTGTTCACTTTGAGCATGTATGAACTGAACTTGAACTAGTTCAGAAAAGCTGTGAACTGGCACAACACTGAACACAACAGACATGATATGAAACACAACAGACTGGGAACTTGAAACTTGCTCATATGTACGGTATTCATTTTAGGACATCCTCAGATCTCAGACTCAGGCGTTAGACTCAAACAAAAAGGCATCAGGTCTCAGATGAAAAGGAATCAGATAAGATTCAGATTAGATTCAACTTTATTGTCATTGTGCACAGTACAAGTACAAAGCCAACGAAATACAGTTTGTGTCTAACCAGAAGTGCAAAAAAGCAGAAAAGTGCAATGTGATATACAAAGTATAGACAGGTGGTGCATAGACAGGACAAGAAATATAGTGCAGTGTAGACAGTAGTATGCAGTTGTTTTACAGAAGGTGGTTAAAAGTAATATAAATTAAATGTAAATATGTGCAGTGTATTACAGCACCGTATAAGTGTGATTACAGTATGAAGAGCAGTAGAATAAGGCTATGTATAAGTGTAATTACAGTATAAGAGCAGAATAAATATGGCTATGTAATATAAACAATGTATGAACAACATGTACAGATATGTGCAATGTAGTAGCAGTAACATTTTAATAGTAGTAATAGTAATATAGATATTTGTATTAACCCTTTAACTGGCACACCATGATAAAAGTGATGAAAAAAATATATAAGTGTATAAGTGTGATTACAGTATGAAGATCAGTGTATAAGTGTGATTACAGTATTAAGAGCAGTAGAATAAGGCTATGTATACGTGTATAAGTGTAATTACAGTATGTACAGCAGTAGAATATGGCTATAATATGTATAAGTGTGATTATAGTATGAAGAGCAGTAGAATAAGGCTATGTATAAGCAGTTTTGCCGTAAAGATATGACATAATGTCGTCTATCGCAGGGAAAATTGCGAGCAACCTATCATAACCAAATGAAATGCTAGGCGGGCCTGATTAAAGTGCGGGCAGCGTATGATAACCAAATGAACGGACGGCTTAAATCTGAACCATGTCCAAATAATGGATGTTGCACTGGTCTTTCTCATCAGCATGATGCGTTGCAGCCGGTTGCAGCTTGTGTCTCTAAATATCGCAGGTAGATTGCATCACAGTCATTAAATCCTTTGAAAGACTGGTGTTTTTTTTTTCTCATTCATTTTTTATTGTCAAAAACATAATCAAATACATCAAATAACATGTTATAGACACACACAAGTAATATTACCTACTAACCCCCCCACCACCACCACTCTCCTCCCACACCTCCCAACATAGTATTAAGACAGTCACAGGCAGGTTACGGTTAAATCAGCATTAGATCTTTCAGCTTAGATATCAAGTTCTCCCATATCACTATTGTATGTGGCTGAGCGTTATTTGCTCTAGCTGATGACAATTCCATGTAAGATATATCCAAGAATGTCCGTAGCCAGTGAATAGTAGAAATGTCATGAGGGGACTTCCAGCGCTGTGCAACAATCTTTTTGGCTGCAGTGAGCCCTGCAAGCCATACCTTACGGGTTTCTTCCGCAAGGGACAGATGGGAATCATCATTTAAAAGGTGCACAGCCGGGTTCATAGGGAACTGAACTCCTGTTACATCTGTGATAATTTCGGTCACCCTTCTCCATAATCTAGATACATCTGGACATTCCCACATAACATGTAAAAAAGAGCCAAGGGTTCCATGAGGGCAAAAGGAGCAATATGGATCAGAGACAAATCCCATTTCATGTCTTATTCTTGGTGTTACATATGCCCATGGCAGAATTTTAAATGTATGTATCTATGATTTGGATTTTTTGAGGCACCAGAGACATTGTCCCAAATGGCTTCCCAGTCTAATTCTTGTCCCAAATTTGTTATGTCTCTATCCCAAGCTTTCATGCCTGATGTGGGTGTGTATTTTTGAGAGTTGAATCTATCATAGAGAAATGACACTATTTGTTTTGGTGACTGCTGTATCCAACTTAAAATAGGATGATCCCTTAACTCCGACCACCAAGGAACACTGTAGGCTTTACAGGCTGATCTTACTCTAAAATAAAAGAAAAGAGAATGTCAATGAAGTGACTATTATTCCATAACGGGGATGATGTACACCATTTGTTTTTAAATGTATGAATCTTTCTGCCATGTCTGAATCATGTATGTCAAAATTTGACCACAGTGTAACGCACACTTCTTGATAGTCACACCTGTGAGAAGAAAATCTTTTAATCTAATTGGTGCTATTAGTTCTTCTTCTATACTCTTCCATGATGAAATATTGTCCTCACCTATCCAGTACCTGAGACTTCTTATAAATGCCCAGTGGTATAATTTGAAATTAGGACAGGCCAGTCCTCCACCCATCTTGCCAATCTGAAGAGCTGACCATTTTAACTGCGGTCGCTTACCATTCCACACATAGCCTCTTAGCAAAGTTTCTAATTTCTTCCAGTATCCGGCTGGAGGTGCAAGTTGGATCATTGAGCTTACAAAGTTAATGCGGTATCGCCAAAGTTAATGCAGTATCGCCAAGACAGACGGAAGTGTTTGCTGGACACTTGCCAAATAGACCAAGATGTCATCAGCATAAAGTGATATTGAGTGTGACGTTGAACCAATTGTAATAGGAGAGATTATGGGAGAGTTTCTAACTAAGTGTGTCAGGGGTTCTATGGATAACGTAAAAAGCAGAGGAGACAGAGGGTCTCCCTGTCTTGTGCCCCGTCTTATGTCAAACAATTCTGACATACCGCCCATAAGTCCGCCCTAACAAAGTATAGTATATAAATGTTTTTCTATAAGTACATGCTTTTTGTAGATATTATGACGTTGTGTATATATGTATATAAGTGTTTTGTAAATCTATGTAAATATAGCCTATCACTACTTGTTTAAATATGGCGACTGTCTGTCTGATATTCAAGTCTGATGAAGAGCGTTTAGCTCGAAACGTTACACACGGGTGAAAATCAATAAAAATTCCTGATGGGAGCAAGTGTGCGGACAATCCACTCTTTAATCTAGATATTGGACATCTGCTGTCAAAGTAGGAAGCTCTATTCTACTGAAAAAATGGGAGAAGTCGTTTTCTGTGGGCGATTGTTCGTCTGTATACAGATCCTTATAAAAATCTTTAAAACTCTCACCAACTTCTTCTGTTGACGTCACCATTCCCCTCCTAGGACATCTAGTAGCTGGTATCGCTCTTTTTGCTTCCTGCTGCTTAAGAGTTAATGCCAGCAGGTGACTTGGCCTGCTACCTTCAGCATAATATTTGTGTTTGGTTATGTGTATCATATATTCTGCCCTGCGTCTTAGTAAGTCGTTCAACTCTGCCTGTTTCATTTTGAGCAGGTTTTCTATTGCTATAGTGTAATTTTCCTTAAGATCATTCTCCAAGAACCCAACCTCTTCCTCTAGGATGTTTATCTTTTGAAGTCTACTTTTATGTAGGTGGGAACTGAACCGTATGGCATTATTCCGTATGAATCCTTTAAGAGAAGCCCAAATCACAGTCCTATCTGAAACACTATCTTTGTTGAGATTAATAAATTCTTCCAGGCCTAATTTTAATTGTGCTAGAAACTGTTCGTTTTTTAAAGGGACACCAAGCAACGTTTTCGTGTTAATTAATCCTCTTCGTAAGTCGGTATATGGTTAAATGACTCATTACGGGACGAATGAAGGCTCTCTCGCCCGCCCCTACTGCCTGTAGAAAGAATATCCCACTTGCAAGTTCGGTGTATCCTACCCGCCGACCGAAGCAGGATCAGTTTACAGCACAGAGGCAGGCTAACGAAAACGAAAGATTGTTGCAAACGTGTGTATAATGGCAGAGCCGGCGAAGAAGCAGCGAAAACCCTTGACGGAAGACGCAAAGAAAAGGAAAAGAGCTTCAGACTGAGCGAGGGGGAGTTTCGTAGAGAAAAAGCATCAGGCTTGCCTGGTGTCCCTTTAAGAGAGAAGAATTAAATCTCCACCTACTAGACTTATTCTTGATTCCACCATAATGAAAATTAGAAATTAAAGGGTTGTGATCCGATATGTGTCTGGGTATGATTTCTATCTTTACTAGGTGCGATAGACTGGATGAAACAAGGAAGTAGTCTATACGTGAGAAGGTTTTGTGTCTCGAAGAAAAGAATGTATAGTCTTTAACAGAGGGGTTGTGCACCCTCCACACATCTGTCAAATTCAAGTCGGCTATAAAGAGGTTAAGTGCTTTAGAAGCAGAATCTTGAGAGCTTGACACAGCTGAGGAGGACTTATCAAGATTGCAATCCACAAAGGTATTCATATCTGAACCAATGTATAAATGGTAATCATTCAGTTTTAGCAGTTGTGAAGTAACTGATGGGAAAAAAATCAGCTTCAAATGTAGTTGGGGCATATAGGCTTACAAAGGCAACCTTTTTGCCCTGGATGGAGGTACAGCAGAATGCCATTCGTCCTTCATTATCAGAGCCAGTCTTTTCAACTGTCAGGTTAATACCACGTCTCATCAAAATCATAGCACCTTTTGTACGAGTGCCATCAGTTGAAGCTACTACTGGTTTATAGAATTTATTTTGAATTCTTGTAACATCATTGGGTTTTAGGTGTGTTTCTTGAAGTAGCACGATATCTATTTTCTTCCTGTGTAAGAAGTCTAATATTTTAGTGCGTTTGTAGGGAGAATTTAGTCCTCTAACATTGAATGCCATAATAGAAAGATTCTCTAACCTGTTTATGTTAATCATTCCCTGGGATGCATTGGTGGTGGAATCCTTCCCTAGTCCCCCCTGTCCCCCTCCCTCCCCCCTAACCCCATCCCCTCTCACCTTCATCCCTTTAAGCTTAGCCATCCGTGAGAGTCACTCAGCAATGTCAAACACTGAACCCCCAATAACCCCCTCTAATTGAACTACACACCTATTTTATCTAAAAGAAAAAAGAGAAAATAAAACAGAGAAAAATAGTAGGCCTAGCCCTAAGATAACACAATAATGAACTCTAATAGAATAGGTCACTTAAAGATCCAAACCACAACTCCATCCTGTTTCTAACTAGCTGAAAATATACAGGTCTGTTGAAAAAGTATGGGATCCTACTTTGGAAATCCAAACCAAAATTAACATGAATCTTTGTTGAAAATCTGAAATTATTCCAAAAAGTATTATTGAAGTCATCTGAACTTAAGATTCAGCCTTTCAGTTGGGAAGCCCAGCTAGGCTAAATAGCCAACCAAGCGAACTAAAATGATCCCCTTTGCATTCAACATTAATTGAACATTCTTAGCCCTGTCTAAAATTATTAACAAAGTAATTCAGTAGTATAACCATTACTCACAATACTCGATACAGCATCTTCCAGATGCAACAGAAAGTTAGCTCGCAACTAATTTGTCCATGATAGCCTATTAGCATACCCAAAGCATGATTCTCATCCTGCCGCTTGTTCCTGTGAGTCAGGCATAGCTGCTAAGTTGCCTTCTTCATCTGCCAGCACCGATGTTTTCAAGGTGTTGATGGCTTCCTCCGCTGAGTTGAATGACATCTTCATGCCTTTGTAATTCACTTTTAGGATCGCAGGATATATGAGATATGCGTCAATCCTCCTCTGCCATAGCTTGGCACGAATCTCCTTGTATTTTTGTCGTTCCTGCATCGTCCCGGGGCCGTAGTCAGCGAAGAATTGTAGCTGGGTGCCATCAGCGAGCGTTGGTTTAGCCTTCCTCGCTCCCTCCAGGATCGCCTGTCGAATGGGGTGATCTTTAAGCACTTTTGACACTAAAATAAGAGGGTTTCGTTTGAGAGCTCAGTGCACCGCTGCCATCTTGCCTCGCGCCTCACCGGAAGTCGAAAGACTGGTGTTGAGCCACCTGAAGGACATAACAGGACCCCTGCTGGACCCCCTGCAGTTTGCCTACAGGGCAAACGGGTCGGCGGATGACGCCATCAATTCATCCTGCTCCACCTCGACTCCCCAGGGATGTATGCCAGCATCCTGTTATGATAATAATAATAATAATAATAATAATAATAATAATAAGCTTTATTTGTATAGCACCTCACCCCAGGGATGTATGCCAGGATGCTGTTATGATAATAATAATAATAATAATAATAATAATAATAATAAGCTTTATTTGTATAGCACCATGTATGCCAGCATCCTGTTATGATGATAATAATAATAATAATAATAATAATAAGCTTTATTTGTATAGCACCTCACCCCAGGGATGTATGCCAGCATCCTGTTATGATAATAATAATAATAATAATAATAATAATAATAATAAGCTTTATTTGTATAGCACCTCACCCCAGGGATGTATGCCAGGATCCTGTTATAATAATAATAATAATAATAATAATAATAATAATAAGCTTTATTTGTATAGCACCTTTCATACACAGAATGCAGCTCAAAGTGCTTTACATTTGAAGCATGTAACACAATAATAGTCAGTCAGTCATTATCAATCACTTTTCTTTTGCTGTTTATGATCTACTCAGCAACATATCAAAAATATAGAAAATGACGTCATAAGACTGGCAGCCTTAACCTTCTTACCCCCCACAAGCACGCCATATGGCAACTGTGGCAAGGAAAAACTCCCATATTCCAGGAAGAAACCTTGAGCAGAACCTGACTTAATAGGGGGAGCCCATCTGCTTCTGGCTGGCTGCGCCCTCCAATAGTAGCAGATGTAGAATAATCTGAAAATGTAGTCTACAGGATAAGATGAGTTAACTAAAAGCTTTCCTGTACATGTATGTTTTCAGATCTTTTTTAAAAATATTTACTGAACTCGCCTGCTTGATGTACAGAGGCAGGGTGTTCCATAGTTTGGGGGCATAATGGATAAACGCAGCTTCTCCACTTTGTTTGTGGAGCACTTTGGGTACGATTAAAAGATTAGAATTGGATGATCTAAGTTTCCTTTGTGGTTGATAAGATATTAAAAGTTCAGAGATATATGAAGGTGCTATGCCATTCAGAGCTGAGAGCCAGTTCATAAGAGTCAGTTATGATTCTTCAGCTGAGTTTGTTTGTAGTATCCATGGCAACCAGAGGACTAAACATGGGTTTTTACAGGACCTTGCTCTCCCAGATCACATAACAACATCATGACCAGTGTGATGGGGCAGGAAGGGACTGACATAGACATCAAGAAAACTGTCAAGCCAGGCCTGGCTCTCATGAACTGGCTTTTATGAACTGGCTTTTATGAACGGCTCTCATGAACTGCTCTCATGAACTGGCTCTCATGAACTGCTCTCATGAACTGACTCTCATGAACTGGCTCTCACGAACGACTCTTTTGAACTGACACTCATGAACTGGCTCTCACGAACGACTCTTTTGAACTGACTCTCATGAACTGGCTCTCACGAACGACTCTTTTGAACTGACACTCATGAACTGGCTCTCACGAACGACTCTTTTGAACTGACACTCATGAACTGGCTCTCATGAACGGCTCTCATGAACGGACTCTTATGAACTGCTCTTATGAACTGCTGGCCACTTAGCCATCTTAAAGGCCTGCACACATGACCGGCGACGCAACAGCGATTTATGGCAGGCGACCGTCAAAACTGAATAGAATCTATTGAAGTGAATGGGGAAACACAGAATCTATTGAAGTGAATGGGGAAACAAGCCGTTGCATCGCTCTAATCAGCCCCTTTCTGTTTTTCAGGGTGATTTTGATACGTCATCAACAGCTGGTCAGGGTATCTCCACTGAACCGATGGGCGTGTAATGTGTGTAATAAAGTGATTAACAGAATTCCACCGTCGTGTTCAACTGTCACATCGCCGGCCGTGTGAAAACCTTTAATTTGATGTTGTGTGTGTCTGTTGAATTCCACAGACAATCTACACATTTCTACTTTGTCTTTCCCACTTAGCAAAGCCTCTAATGTTTGAACGATTCTAACAGATTGAAATTAATTCTACTATGCGGTGCCCCTTATTAAAATCCAATTTACTGAATATCACTAAATGCAGTTCAGCAAAGCAATGTTACAGTGAGCATCAGCTCAAGACTGCCCCCTAGTGAAGACACAGAGTGATACACATGGCACATGTGACAACAGGACGGAACACACACCCAGATAGAGGTGCTGGACCAGACGATATGTGGAATGAAGAGAAAGCTGCTGCAAACTGGACTGCAAATACATAATGAATAGAGGCCTTACTGGGCTGTAGTACATAATGAATAGATGCCTTACTGGGCTGTAGTACATAATGAATAGATGCCTTACTGGGCTGTAGTACATAATAAATAGATGCCTTACTGGGCTGTAAATACATCATTAAAAAATGTGCAGCTACTCTCTGTTTATGTAACACATGAATTCAATGTTTTAGGAATAGTTTGATGGATTTTTATTTTATTTGGGTTTGAGGATGTTGATCAAGGCAATGAGGAGCAGGATAGCTGTGGAGGACTCTCCTGTTGCTGTATCAGCAGATGAGAAGGGCCTCAGTGTGCCACTGACGTGACTGGCTAGGCTCATACATTGGTGGAGGAGCTTAATCGTAGCCAGCTAGTTGAGCACTGTGATTCTATGCTTTTGTGAGAAAACATGCCATTTATGAAAGCAGGAATTTCCCTGGCAGACCTTTACAAAATATGACCGCTGTGTAAATAATCATAAATAATAACAACACCAAACACACCAGTGTGTGTGTGATCATGGTAGTTCTCAAACTACTGTCTCAGCTAAGGCACTAAGCTGACAGTGCGTGGAGACAGTAGTTCTCAAACTACCATGATTTTTTGTATGACAACTAATGACATAAGCAACATTTTTTTAAACAAGGACTGTTCACCCCACTCCCCTCCGGGAGGTGTTACATCCCAGTGACAACCAACCAACTAAGCCCTCCACCACTATACTTTGTATATCACATTGCACTTTTCTGCTTTTTTGCACTTTGGTTAGACCTGAACATGTGGCATTCTATTCAGCCTGATTATGTCATTCTTTAAGCTACATAGCCTGTCTCTAGTTTTCCTCAACTTGACTAATTAAAAAGCGATAATAAGATATTTGACCGGCATATCATCAAAATATCCGGAAAACGAAACCTCTGCCGGTCACTTTGACCGGCACCATTTTTTTCTAGCGGAAACTCTGCCGCACAGCACTTGTTAATTTATCTCCATGTCGTACTCCCTCCCCTACTCTTGCAACTCATGCTCTGTGTATGTAAGTGAATGTGTGCATATGTGTGTCTTTTGTGTGCTTTTCATGTGTGTGTGTGTGTCTGAGTGTGTGTGCGCCTCAACATCTCCAGGAGATTTGTTTCAGATGGGCCTACAGATGTCTAGGTGGCTCTGATGCTTCAGATGGGCCTACAGATGTCTAGGTGGCTCTGATGTTTCAGATGGGCCTACAGATGTCTAGGTGCTCTGACGCTTCAGATGGGCCTACAGATGTCTAGGTGCTCTGACGCTTCAGATGGGCCTACAGATGTCTAGGTGCTCTGACGCTTCAGATGGGCTTACAGATGTCTTGGGTCCTGGTGGCTCTGACGCCTTCATCCTGCACTGGACGGATGGCATGTTGATGAGTGAGTCCGTATAAACCCTCATAGGGAACTTGGCTCTTACCAGGACAACCTGTGGACAACCTGCCATGTCACCTATGGACTATACCACATTAGTGATTAGATACAGAGGTCACTAGTTCACATTCAGAAACATGTTCGGGGAGCAGTAAGGGGTTAGGTGCCTTGCTCAAGGGCACTTCAGCCGTGCCTACTGTTCGGGGTTCAAACCGGCAACCCTCCGGTTTCAAGTCCGAAGCGCTAACCAGTAGGCCACGGCTGCCCCCATATTGAACAATATTCTTATTTTACTGCCACAAATGGGTCCCATTTGTAAATATGCATTTGTCATTATACAGCACAATTCATAGCAATATTTTATGGATCACCTGTCTATGGGTCAGGGACCCAAAACACAACTTGTAAAATGATTTAGAAGATGACTATGAAAGTCTGTTTATTTGGATGTTGAAGCACAAAACAATGAAAATCTCAATCTGCATAATTTGCTTAAACCAATTTTGAAACATCTATGATGTAAGTTTACAAAGCCCTGCAAATGTCTATAGTTCAGACTGGCCTTCCATTTCCCATATAAGAATCAACAGAGTAAATTCCCTTAGACATTCATCAGAAATCATGGTAAAGAAAAACATATTTATAGAGTGGTTTGATTACATCTACCTCTGGCTTTGGTCCTGTAGTAGATGAAGCCTGCAGCAGTGACGATGAGGCCCAACACCAGACCTGCTGCCCCGATGGCAATCTTGTTCCTCTGGCTCAGGCATGGAGGAGTCTGGGAAGATATCACGTCACGCATGAGGCATGAGGTCAGATAACCATACACACATTTATCATCTGGGTCTGAACCCAACTGCAGCAGATATGAGCCTCAACTGCAGTGCACATGTGTTTAATTAAAACTACATCAGATACAGCGTGAGCTCTGAACCAGGCGAGAGCCAGTGTTCTCACCCCAGACCAACTCCTGTGTGCAATGCCAGGGCTAACGCTACATGTAGCCCATACATCATCACATGTGTAATTAACTACAGCAGATACAGCGTGAGAATACAAGTGAGGTAGTTAACCAGTGTTCTCACCCCAGACCAACTCCTTGGGCTCCTTCAGGCTGGCGTGCTCCACCATACAGGAGATCTTCTCCTTGGGCTCCTTCAGGCTGGCGTGCTCCACCATACAGGAGATCTTCTCCTTGGGCTCCTTCAGGCTGGCGTGCTCCACCATACAGGAGATCTTCTCCTTGGGCTCCTTCAGGCTGGCGTGCTCCACCATACAGGAGATCTTCTCCTTGGGCTCCTTCAGGCTGGCGTGCTCCACCATACAGGAGATCTTCTCCTTGGGCTCCTTCAGGCTGGCGTGCTCCACCATACAGGAGATCTTCTGTAATTGCATTAGCTGCTCTGCTGGCCTTCCCATTTGGCGGAATGTATACAACACACACAAATATGTTGGTAAAGTATGGTTACAAAAAACATCACAATGAGCTTGAATCATAAACATTAATAAAATATTCATTAATATTGATTTAATGTTGATTCCATAGGCTTTTTAAAGGAACATCAGCATTTTAAGTTCACACTGTAGGGCAGTGGCGTGCACAGACATTTTGGGGGGCAGGTGCTCAGGAGGGGGGGGGGGGGGGGGGGGCACTTTTAGCGCACGTGGAACACTTAATTATAAAACAAAATTACACGCATATGTTGAATGAAATTTGACTTGTGCTGCAATTAGTAAATCAATATACAATTAAGACAATAAAGAGACCAAAATGTGTTAATTTATGTTGCCTAACAAAACCTATACAACAGAAAACGTTTGTGTTAACACATAGATTTGCAATTGCAAACTCTACCGAAATTATTTGTAGCCTATGTGGTCGTCCTCACGTTATCTGTCATTGACTTGGGCTACAGCGTAAAACTTTATCAGGTGACCAGTCGGCTAAAAATGCTTAGCTGTTTGATGCTGTATGAGACATTTTACTGCACAACAAAATGATTACACGTTGGGCTTAGAGGGCAAACTGCACGATTTTACTTGATCTGTAAGACAATAAAGAGACCAAACAGTACGAGAAGGAGTTATAGTGGGCTACTGACTGTTGTCATTACATGAATGCAGATGGGCATTTTTCACAGGTAATGGGGAACTTCCCGTTTCTTCTGTCACAAATGAATGTGTTAATACATGTTGCCTAACAAAACATATACAACAGAAAACGTTCTTCTTAACACATAAATTTGCAAAATCTACCGAAATTATTTGTATGTGGTCGTCACGTTATCTGTCATTGATTTGGACTACAGCGTAAAACTTTATCTAGCTTCATCTAACTAGTTTATCAGGTGACCAGTCGGCAAAAATGCTTGTTTGGTGCTGAATGAGACATTTTACTGCACAACAAAATTATTACATGTTGGGCTTAGAGGGCAAACTGTAAGATTTTGCTTGATCTGTATGTTACCTGGCTGATGGGGCACGGGAGAAGCAGCCTGTCAGCGACCATGCCTGCTATCTGAAGACGCTTACTGAACTGCTATGGTGCTGCGCATCTGGCGTAAAGGAAGAGAGCTAGGCTGGTCGGGTGTGCGGAGGTGGCTCATTTCGGGGCATTGTTTCAGTCGTTTTTAATGGCTCAGGTTTTCAAAAGATCATTTCAAAACCGACCTCAGTAAAATCTTAATAATATTAATAGTAAAAAAAAAAAAAAAAAAGAAAGTTTCAAAAGGGCCTTTTCGTTGATAAAGGGCAAACTTCCTAGTGCTTTAGCACCACCTAGTGTCTATGTATGCACGCCTATGCTGTAGGGACAACAACAACCTTTCGCTTCATCTCTAACTTTATGTGAATGTTAAAGGTTGTATCAGCGATTGCAGCGTAACATCACTTCTGCTCTCGGAGCCTAGGCTGCCTACAGAGACGCGTTTTTTTTGATGGCCTGCTTATGGGGCAGGCAGCTAGTGGATCGTTAGGAAAGATTAGTTGAATGTGATCATTTATGTTTGGGTCTTTTTTGGGCCTGAAATCGCTGATACAACCTTTAATGTGAACAGGGCAGTGTTCAGTGTGATACACACAGATTAGTCCTCTGCATTAAGCCCACCTTTTCATCTGCACTTTGTAAAGACAATACATCTCTCTAGAAGGATCTTTTTATATAACTTGATATCACATCAGTGAGTCTCACTGTTTGGCATCACTCCCCACAGTAAAGAGCTCCTCGTCAGCTCTCAGCAGCTGCAAAGCTTCTCATATTGGCATTTGGCTCGTGCTTGTGACGCGTCACGCTACAAACACTGTTTAGCGCCAGGTCAGCAGAAAAATGGAAGATAATTCACCATTATGTTTGGTAGGATACTTCCCTGTCCCTCTGACATTATGTTTGGTAGGATACTACCCTCTCCCTCTGACATATGTAATGGTGTTTCGTGCCAAGAGTGTATCTGGTTTCCCTTTTTTAAACCACTAACCTTTATAGTTCTGACAATTAAAAGATACTGTATGCATCTGTTAGGACCATTCAAGACAACATAGAGGTTGAAAATGTTCAGAACCTGGAAGTGTTTGCATCTGTTGAATAGAATAACCAGGTGTCAATGTGTGGTCCAGTTTGATTGTGGAGGTTTAAAAAGTCCTCAAAGTTTATTGATGGATATTAAGCTCATACTTGTTAGAGAAGAAGAAGAATCTTTATTTTATCATTAATCACACATCAAAATCAGGCTGATGACTAGACTTGACCTGATATGAACCAAAGCAGACTGGGAACTTGACACAGGCTGTGTGCCAAATGTGACCACAAACACAGAGCTGGAACTACCAGACTGAAAGTCCCTTCTATTCTTTTCTCCTTCTCATGAGCAACCAATGACATAACTCAGATGTCATGACATACTGTGTTCCCAAGGAAGGCCTTGATTTCCATCACATGCTTGCGATGAAAAATAATGTTCTTGCTTGTTACAATTAAAATACAGTAAACATTTGTGGACATTTATTTTACTGCAGTACTACTGAGTATTGTAAAGTGAAGTCATTTTGGGATTATGTACAACATACTGTATATGATATTCACTCAAGGGGCTGAACATCAGTAGCAGTGGCCCAGAGCAGAGTAGAGGTCATCTGCCTTAAATGAATCCACAGCAGTGTTGTCCAGGCGTAGAGTATCAGAGCCACAGGCTACTGCACATGTGCTGTATCCACCCAGCACATATTCATTCAGCTTTTACAGTCAATCACTGTACAGGCAGGAGGGTTTCACTGTATGGTTACTGTCTGAAATACAAAAAACACATTACAATGTGCTTGAATCATAAATTAATAAAATTTTTGTATAAATGTATAAATATTGATTTCATGTTGATTCCACAGGCTTTGGACCATGTGCGCGCGTGTGTTTGTGTGTACAGTATGTGTGTACGTATGGGTTAGAGCAGGGGTGTCAGACATAAGGCCCGGGGGCCAGATCAGGCCCGCCAGCAGGTTTCATACGGCCCCCCAGATGTTTTGGGTAGGAAGGGGAAATTAGAAAGAAAAGATATTCACATGCAGACGTCTTCAACAATTTGTAATAAATAATTTCTGTGATAAATTGATTAAACCTAGAACTACAAACCATGAACCTAGAACTACAAACCATGAAGGAAGAGGAGAAGAAATGGAAATGACCATGACGGCCCCCACAAGGTCTCATTCCAACAAATCCGGCCCACTGGCTAATATGAGTTTGACACCCCTGGGTTAGAGTGATGGAGAGATAATGTGTGTGTGTTTGTGTATAAGCAAATGTAAAGCAGATGCTGTCCTGTCTCAGGGGGCAAGAGCAACTTCAGTGGACCTCAACATCTCCAGGAGATTTGTTTCAGATGGGCCTACAGATGTCTAGGTGCTCTGACGCTTCAGATGGGCCTACAGATGTCTAGGTGGCTCTGACGCTTCAGATGGACCTACAGATGTCTAGGTGGCTCTGACGCTTCAGATGGGCCTACAGATGTCTTGGGTCCTGGTGGCTCTGACGCCTTCATCCTGCACTGGACGGATGGCATGTTGATGAGTGAGTCCGTATAAACCCTCATAGGGAACTTGGCTCTTACCAGGACAACCTGTGGACAACCTGCCATGTCACCTATGGACTATACCACATTAGTGATTAGATACAGAGGGACAACCTGCCATGTCACCTATGGACTATACCACATTAGTGATTAGATACAGAGGTCACTAGTTCACGTTCAGAAACATGTTTCTAATAAAAACTTTGACTTCAACTTTACATCCCTGCTGAAAAAAACAGCCTGACCAGCTAAAGGTGGTTTGCTGGTTGACCAGCTTGTTTGACCACCCTATGATGGTTGACCAGCTAGACCAGCAAAACTCTTGCGAAAACATACCTTCAGCTGGTTTACCCACCTAACAATGGTAATTCAGCTGGTTTTGCTTGTCGTACCACCTCAAGCTGGACATTTTAGCTGGTGTTGCTGGTCTACACTGCTGGTTTAACTGGCCGTGCCAGCTTATGTTGGTCAAACCAGCATGACCATCTTGCACCAACAATGTCAAGCTTGGCAGGCTGGTCACCAGCATGACCATCTTGGACCAGCTGTATCCCACAAGACAAGCTGGTCACACCAGCATGACCAGCTTCCTCAGATGGTCACACCAGCATATCCAGCATGTGGCCCAACCAGCTACACCAGCAAAGACCAGCAAGAGCTGGAAGAAAACCAGCAAAGACCAGCTAAAACCAGCTACCAGCATAAGCTGGTTTCTAGCTGTTTTTTTCAGCAGGTACAGTATTTCAAGATGATGGAGTTCATGCTGAACTGATTTCAAATATGTATTTGAGTTGTTAGGGATGACTTTTTTTTTTAATTTCCCCACAGGGATCAATAAAGTATCTATCTATCCATCTATCTACTTGTATGTCATGCTTAGAATAGCCCAGTAGGGCTACTTAACAATAGCCTCATTAGCCACTTAACAATAGCATCATTAGCCACTTAACAATAGTCTCATTAGCCCACTGTGAGCCTCATTAGCCACTTAACAATAGTCTCATTAGCCCACTGTGAGAATAATGACCCATATTCAACAATAATCTTATTTTACTGCCATAAATGGGTCCCATTTGTAAATATGCATTTTTCATTATGCAGCACAATTCATAGCAATATTCTATGGACCACCTGTCTATGGGTCAGGGACCCCCAGACCACCCTTTCAGAACAACTGATCTACACATCTATTTGTGTGGACAAACAACCTCCAGTAAGACCACCATCGAACAAAGTGTTGGACCTTACCCCAACTGTCACACTGCTTTCTTTTAGGGCATTTTAAAAAGCAATAGTATTACAACAATTACACTTGGTTTAAAAATGGTAACTTGTTCCTCTCAAAAAGTACATGGGTCAGAGATTGTATATAATTTAGATACATTTGAAGAAAATACATCAAAGCACAACTTGTAAAATGATTTAAAAGATGATGATGAAAGTCTGTTTATTTGGATGTTGAAGCACAAAACAATGAAAATCTCAATCTGCATAATTAGTTTAAACCAATTTAGAAACATCTATGATGTAAGTTTACAAAAATGAATAAGAGGCCTTATGGTATTTCTGTTGAAGCCAGCCCTACAACACTCTATAGTTCAGACTGGCCTTCACCTTTCCATGCAAGAAACAACAGAATAACTTCCCTTAGACATTCATCAGAAATCATGGTAAAGAAAAACATATTTATAGAGTGGTTTGATTACATCTAGCTGGAAAAAATATCTTTACAGAAGAGAAAACAACTTATGAACAACAATTCAGAATATAACTGCAGGCCCTAATATTGTCCTGCAGAGGGCGCCAAAGGCTCACTAATGAAACTGGACAGAATCTACAAACACTCCAGTCAAACAGTGTGGAGGAGAAATACCTTTATATAAATCTCTATGATCTCAGTTACCATCAGTGTTTCCATACAGGACTTAAACGTGGTAGAAAATAAATATTAAAGCGCTCTATTATCTTCCTCTCAAAAAAGTATATTGGACAGGGATACATGTAATTTAGATATCTATTATAGGTTTGGAGAAAAGACAGCAAAAAACAGCCAGCAATCTTGATGACAAAGACAAAGAACAACTATCCCTGATATCGATGGTTGATTTCTTGACAGGTGCCTTGAATGATTATCAGTTCAGTGTACTGTGACAGAACTGTAACAATATAACATATGGATAAAATAGTTATTAAGCATGTGCATAAAAATAATTCATCCCATGCAGCTACAAAAACTACTATATAAAAGTGTATTTGAATGTGTCATGTGCTGCATACTTACTCTAGCCACTAGGTACCAAGATCCGCCCTGTTAGGAAATAAAAAGTTAAAATGAAACCATCATACAAAAACACTTTGGTGATATAAAAAAGATCAATGACATAGTTCAGTTCACCAGCACTGCTTGTTCCCAATTAAGAACTTGCACACTCGTCTGTATGTCATTAATGTCTAAGGTCGTGCTGTGTCATATGTTAGCGCATAATCCTGAGTGCTGGATGTTTGCTGGTTTGTTGTGAAGCAACCTTGGGTGTCCTGAAAGGCGTTTTTAAATAAAATGTAGTATTATTATTATAATATCCTGAGTGCTGGATGTTTGCTGGTCTTGCTCATAACAGACCTCTGGCTTTGGTCCTGTAGTAGATGAAGCCTGCAGCAGTGACGATGAGGCCCAACACCAGACCTGCTGCCCCGATGGCAATCTTGTTCCTCTCTGGCTCAGGCATGGAGGAGTCTGGGAAGATATCACGTCATGCATGAGGCATGAGGTCAGATAACCATACACACATTTATCATCTGGGTCTGAACCCAACTGCAGCAGATATGAGCCTCAACTGCAGTGCACATGTGTTTAATTAAAACTACATCAGATACAGCATTAGCTCTGAACCAGGCGAGAGCCAGTGTTCTCACCCCAGACCAACTCCTGTGTGCAATGCCAGGGCTAACGCTACATGTAGCCCATACATCATCACATCTGTAATTAACTACAGCAGATACAGCGTGAGAATACAAGTGAGGTAGTTAACCAGTGTTCTCACCCCAGACCAACTCCTTGGGCTCCTTCAGGCTGGCGTGCTCCACTGAACAGGAGATCTTCTCTCCAGCTTTGGGGGTGAACGCCAGGTGGGAGTGCATCTGGTAGTACCAGTCTCCATCCGCCAGCTCCTCCGTGGATATCACATCACCGGTGGTCACCTCCTGGTCATCTCTGTACCATTTCACACGGATCATCTTCGGGTAGAAGTTGTACGCGCTGCACATCAGCATGGCAGGATGACCACCACTTGGAGGCCTCCCCATACTCAGCATCACCTCTGGCTCAACTGCAGAACAGAGTTATTCAGCTTATAGATTATCATTATGCACACACAGAAAAGTCCATTCACTGGTGTGTTATAGTCAAGTGACTTTTCCAAATGATTTAATAAGGAATACAAACAATAATGATAATCTTAAAGTCTTGTGCTGATTAAAGTACACAGTATATGCCCACACATCAAATAATATTATAGGCTACACGTCCACCAACATTTCAGTGCATTAATGTTTTCTGAAGTCCTCAAATTGATTACTATTGATTAGGCTGCTTTATGTGAATAATTGTTCAACAAGTTGACCCTGACCACAAACTATGACTGCTGAGTGAGGAAATGTGTAGATATGTTCATCCCTGTCTGACAGTCATGATAAATGTAGAGTGATTTAATTTCCTAAATGTCCATCACTCATACTCACCAGTCTTTGACAGTATGTTGTTAGTAAAAACCGGAATATTGTTCTTGCAGACTCTGTCCTTCTCCCCCCGCCACTTTGCCATCACCGCTGGATCTTTGTTTAATCTCTCTGCATTCTTCACCCCATGTGCCGTGTATCCCACAAACTCCCCCACAGTGCTGTTGAACCGTATGTATGGATCCTTGTTAAACCAGGAGGTGCAAATTAACTCCACATCACTCAAATGATTTGGGTTGAAATGGCACGTCGCAGTATTATACTCGTAATATCCATTAAAGGCACCTACCGAAAGAAAATAAAAAGCATTATTATTTGTACTCATTCTTTACGTAAACTAACCTGCATGTGTTGTCTACACCTACAGCACTGAATCAAATGTCACTATCTTACAATGGCAACATACTATATTTCTATTTTTTTACATGGGTGAAATAATGCTTTAATGTACCAGGGTTGTATGAGTAAAAATAACTGATTGTTCAGTCAAATATCCACTCTTGCCATACACTCACATAGCACATAAATGTGCACAGAAAGTAAACAGTATCAAACTTACCCACTCCCAAAAGAGTAGAGGCAAAGATGACCCCAGATACATAATATTGTAGAGAGGACATTCTGTTGCAGTCTGCATAGCTATGAGGAAGATACAATAAGAAATACAGAGTATTGAGAGTTGTACATCTGCAAATGAACCAATAGGGGTTTAGAGGATGGAGCTTGTCATGTGTTACTATGCAGACTTTGATTCGAATGAGTTGACAACTCGTCATGCCAATAGTGAGGCGCAAACAAAAATGTGGTAGCCAAAGGCCTCTGTAATCATCTCCTGTGGAATAATCTCCCTACTGGAAAAAAGAATCCTTTTTATTTTTATCTGGAAAAAATAATCCAGTTTATTTACAGTATATAGCGCATTTCATACATTGAATGGAGGTCATTCAATGTGCTTTACATAAACAAAAGCAAACAGGAATAGCTGATAAAAGCATAGAAGGGCAATAGTCAAAGAACAGTTTATCCATAAAACACAGGTAATAGTACATAAAAGCATAAAAGGGCAGTAATTTTGTAAGTGTTTAAAAAGTAATAATTAAAACATAAAAAACAACACAGAATTATGATTATACTAGTCAAGCACCCAGTGCACAGCAGCACTCTATGGAGATTCTTGAAGTAGTCCCAAACTGTGCGCACAGCCGCGCACACATCATAGCTGTCAACATTGAGCTTTGAAAATAAGGGAGATTTCCCGGGTTTCTCACGCAGAATACGGGAAAATGTCAACATTTGCCCCCCAACGTTGCAGTATTAGTCCGTTTCGCAATTGCAAGGTTGTGCATTGGTCAGCTCAACAATACAACAAAGTAGCCTACTTTATTTACTCCTAACAACAGCCTATATTAATTTGGTCAACTTTATACAACCCTAACAAGGCTAAAGTTCTGTAATCGATGCCCCTGTGCGCTGTCATTCTCTCTCCTGCGCAAACAAAATGTGTGCGTTCCAAGTAGCCTAGTGCGTAATTCTTCTTCATAAAGTTGAACAAATGCATTTGGTTATTTTAAAGAATAAGAAGCCTGTCATGCAGTTTATGTGCTACAGTGCAGAGTTGGGAAGTTATGGTAGGCCAACTTGGAGTGAATATACAAACAGGGGGAATTCTTTCTCTATTCGTAGCTGAGTAGCCTGGTAGGCCGATACACACAGTGCGTGCGGCCGTACACTATGCAGGCGCCACTGAATGGTGCTCTCACAACAACCACGCCGTCATCTTAAATAGTCTCACTGTCGCCTTCTCGCAAGCAAAACGATGCTTTGAAAACATCTGTTTCGCTGGAAGGGCGAAGGGGGTAGTAACAGGACAACAGTAGCCTACAGAGACTGACAAGTCCGATGGTAGAGCTAATGTTATGAGATTGTTAAAATACGGGATATTTTACGGGAAAATATTAAAATGGGAAGACTGCGGGAAAAAAGTTAAAATACGTGAGAAACCCGGAAAAAACGGGAGGGTTGACAGCTATGGCACACATATATTTATTTCCTTTCAGGGCCAAAATGGCCGACCACATGGCTCGATAGTCGGTACTCTGTCAATGCCCAATCTGTCTATTCTGTTAGAATGACAGCACAACTACTTCACAGAATCCCCCTTTGCCCAAGCTGGTCATTTTAGCTGGTGTTGCTGGTCTATAGTGCTGGTTTAACTGGCCATGCCAGCTTATGTTGGTCATTCTAGCAAACCAGCATGACCAGCTTGATAGGCTGGTCACCAGCATGACCATCTTGCACCAGCTGAATCCCGCAAGACAGGCTGGTCACACCAGCATGACCAGCTTCCTCAGATGGTCACGCCAGCATATCCAGCTGGTGGCCCAACCAGCTACACCAGCAAAGACCAGCTAAAATCAGCTAAAACCAGCTACCAGCATAAGCTGGTTTCTAGCTGTTTTTTTCAGCAGGGAGTGTATTGAACAAATCAACAACTGGATGTTCAAAAAACAATCTCTGGTAGTGTGACATCACACTCTCTCTGCCACTCATTGTCTGTAGCTGATCAAAATGACATAAGCCTAAAGCTTTGGCTATATGTTTAGTCTATTGAATAACTTAATGATATAGAAGACAATCCATTTTGCAGAAAGATGCATCATCATATGAGATTTGCAACGATGTGACTCAAAAACAGTCTTTGGTAGCGTAAGTGACATGTCGCTCTGTCTGTGTGGCGTCTGAAACGTTGATCCATTTGTGAGCATTTCGCTCCTTTCAGTTTGGGAGCTTGCAGTCGGAATTTGTTTCTAAGTCTCCAGTGCAAAGTAGCCTGGGCTTTTCAAAATGTGAGTTTATTGCACATCATTTTTTCGTAGTTTTAAATAGCCACTGCATAAGTTGTAGTGGCTATTTACTTCACAAGTTGTGAAGTATTCGTAATCACTGAGTTTAACACTGGGAGGTAAACTAGCCTACATTCAGCTGACCCGTATTTGTGTAATCTGGAACGGTTGGACATTCCCACTAGCAAAAGATGAGACATCATCTGCAAAAGTTACAACATAAAACAAATACATTTTTTATGAAACAATAATTATTTGCTTGACCATGTTCTGTCTTTTTGGCACTGGAGTAGCCCATTGACTCAAATGTGACGTGATCAGGTAAGAGGTTTGGAACAAAACGGCAATGCTGCTTTGCGATTGTTGGACTTTTATTTTGACAAGTTGTCATCGTTCTGTCTTCCACATTCATGAAAGATTTGGTATGAATGTTCATGTCTCATGAAAACAGTCATGAATGCTTTATGTGCAGTTTATGACAGCTGCTATGAATGTGTTATGAACTCACCCATCAAGTGAAATGTTACCGAAAAGATAACCAATGTTTATATAAAGTCAGAACTTATAATTCATATGATGAATGTGATGCATTATCTGTTCATAATGTTCCTCGGGATTTGAATGAAATTGCCAGACTAAATGACAGGACACATATTTAATCATACAGGCAGGGGACAATTATGATATTAAGTTTATTTACTACATGCTATGAGTTACTGTATGTCACATAACTACAAAACTAATTTAACAGACAGAAAAAATCCAGTACAAAAAAAAGATTTGTGAAATATATCAATTTACAGATGTGATGCTGTGACCCTTTACTGCTTCAGGTGATTTTCCAGAGTGAATATCTGTTCTTTTAGAATAATGACATTTGCCAAGCCAGAACCAAACTGTTTATGTCAGAAACTTTTTAATCTGGAAAATCTATGTGTCTAATAGGAACAATTGACAACCACAACAGAGTACAGATTCAGTTGCAATGGTTTCCCTTGACGAGGAAGGAATTGTGCTTTAACTACATTTCATTGATTTGACAGGAATGAATAGAAAGTGACAGTTGACTGCAGTTTCAGTTGCACTGGTTTCCCTTGACGAGGAAGAATGTTCCGGTAGCCACTCCCAGCAGCCCCAGAGTCAGACCCACTCCACAGAACACTGCTGGACCAAGACTGGGCTCAGCAGGCACCTCCACATCTGAGGAGGACACACACACACACACACATGTGCACACACACACACGCGCGCACACACACATACACACATACATGCGCGACACACACACACACACACACACACACACACACACACACACACACACACACGCGTACATACACACACACACATAAACATGCCCACACGTACACACACACACGCACACATGCGCACGCACGTACACACACACATACACACACACACACACATACGCACGCACATACACACACCACACACATACACACGCACGCACGTACACAGACGCACACACACACACACATGCACACACACACACACACGCACACATACATGGTTAGAAAATAGGTCTAAAACAGATAATCCTGTTTTCTGTTTAAGGTAAATGATTTAAACTTGTTTTCTTCTCCTGTGCTAAAGCAATATAATGAGAGACTTTACCGAACTCTCTGGTCATGGGCTGGTCCAGTGCCGAGTGCTCCACAGTGCAGGTGTACATGTCCCCGTCCTGAGGGGTGAACTGCAGGGTGGAGATCATGGTGTAGGTGCCATCTTTAAGATTGACCCGCAGCTGACTGGTGCTCACTCCCTGAGTCATCATCTTGTTGTTCTTGGTCCAGGTCACATTGAGCCGGGGAGGGTAGAATGCAGTGATGTAGCAGATGAGAGAGTTCTCAGTTCCCACCTTCACTTTAGATTTGGGGTAGATGGAGCTCATGGGGGGGGCTGGGGGGGGGGGGGCATACAAGAGTTAAATGTGGGGAAGACACAACATGTAGGGCGCTTCTAACCCTTTTTATATACTCATATATATATATATATATATATATATATATATATATATATATATATATATATATAGCACTCAGCTATAGTGAGAGAGAGGAGGTTATATTTCCCTCTGCCATTATCGCACTCAACAGACTGATGTAAAGACCCACCATCGCCCCTGTCTCTTATATGTGTTGTGTTGTGTTATAGGCTGTGCAATGGCTTGTTCTTCTTTTGCACTAGGATATCTATGCTATATGCTGCATGTTATATGAGGTGTTGTGTCTACCTTTCGTTTCAGCAATGGAACATGTACTGATGTGTGAACATGAATTTCCCTTATTGTTATTATGTGGCTGATGCAAAATTATAAATCAGTGATGTTATTTCAACTCACCCTCTGCCACTGCTGGGTTTTTGTTTGCTTGTATGCTTACTGCCAAGTTCGCCCTGCAGATTTGTATCTGTCCAATTGAACTCTCATATGCGCCCTCCACATATTTAAATGGATCAGCAAACTTAGGCAGTGTCATCACTAACTTTTCAGCCTTCCAGTCTGAGTGAGCCATCTCTTCCCCATCCAGTCCATACATGAACTCTCCATCTGTGTCTGTGCATCCAATCAGATTAACATCCACAGCTACATCTGGGAAATGCAACAGATTTTACATGTTACAAATTCTGAATCTGCCTTGAAAATTATTCTACCTTGTGTCTTTTATTTTGTCTTTTTAATTATTCTTTATTTTTAAATGATTTTACTTTGTGTGTTTTATTTTTTCTCTTTAGACTTGACTAACAGAACAGTGAGGGCAACATCCTTCAGTGCAATGTGTAGGACACAACAGACATATGACCTCTTCATGTATCTAAAAACGAAACCTTCATTTTTTACAATTCACTTTTTGTTTCATATGACATCATGACTTCACTGTCTTCATCACTTTAACTTCTAATGAAGAGCTCACACAGACTTATAGACGGTATAGTGTCTCAGTACTTTACTTAATGCAATTCTTTTGGTGGAGACCAAATATGCCTTTATGATTGATTTCAGCATCCAGTAGCATTCATTTCAATATTAAACTTTAAGACATGTCCTTTAACTTTCTGAGCAATATCCACAAGTACAACTGAGAAATGCAACAGAACAGTGAGGGCAACATCCTTCAGTGCAATGTGTAGGACAAAGGCAATTCACACAACAGAAATATGACCTGCTCTTGTATCTAAAAAAACAACAGTTTTGTTTCATATGACATCATGACCCTATTGTCTTCATTACTACCATTTAACTTCTAATGAAGAAATCACACAGACGTCTCTCTGTCTATAGTGTCTAGGGAGAGTATTTTACTTGATGCAATTATTTTGCCGTTATGTTTGATTTTAGCATCCAGTGGTGATTTAACAAATCATTCATTTCAATATTAAAATTTTCATTTAACCTTAAATTTAATTTAACCTTTTGAAATTCCTCTGAGCCTCCTGCTCTGTATGTATTAATGTTCAGCAGCGTCAGTGTGTAAGAACTCAGTCTACTACCACTAAGCTTCTGTATGTAGAAACACATACAGTTTACTCACCCGTCGCCTCTGTGTAGATAAT
Organism: Alosa sapidissima; assembly: GCF_018492685.1. NCBI lineage: Eukaryota > Metazoa > Chordata > Actinopteri > Clupeiformes > Clupeidae > Alosa > Alosa sapidissima. Next base: position 38,325,500 of record NC_055964.1, on the reverse strand, counting down.
CCCAGCAAGGATGAAAAATATCCCTGTTAGAGTCATCTTCATAAGAACTGCTGGGGACTCAGTGTTGGACAGAATGAGAGCAAAGGGTAAAACAAACTCTCTCAGACTACAGACAAACTCAACTGAGACACGCTCAGCCAACAGCCAATCAGATTAATAGGGTCATCTGTCTCTAGGCGAACACTGCTGTCAAATGTCAGCACAGGGTTCCCATTAAGTCTTCATAGAGACAATGTATGTCAATCTATGTCCTCTGACAAACAATGAATATCTATTCACTACAGTTTGTGTATAGAGATATGCATCGATATACATGTATATCTATTCACTATAGTTATTCACTATTCATAGTTTCTATAAACTGTGTTGATGATACCATACAATATTTACAAGACAAAAGCAAAACAAACATGTATTGTTTCTATACACCCACATTTCCAAAAATCTGAATTGATTCTAATAAAACAGAGAGACAGACAACATAACAAGAATATATTGCATGATCCCCAGACAGCAGCTTTGGAAACTTGCAGCCATTTACACATGTGCTCAATATCGAGATCTTTAATGAAACTTAAAGCGGCCCGTGGGCCAAAATGGCAAACAAGAGATATCGCACTCAGGAAGACTCCCATAAAGTAGACAAGATCAGACAACACGCGAAACAAAGGAAGCAGGCTTTATACACCCTGAATAGGTGCACACAATGACAATTAAACAATTAGGGAGTGAAGTGAGTTAGTTGAAGTGAAAGCAAAGACCCCAACTAGCAGTCCGGGAACCTGGAGTGCTGAGAACTGACAATTATTTACAGTATTATATTATATATGTTTATTTATTATATTATAACTATTATTAGTTATGTATTCAGTGGTTACTTCAAGCAAAGAGACTTGAAACACTGGACCAGCATACATATGAGAAGTATGTGCTCTCCTTCAGGCAGCAGCAGGAACACTTGCTGTATATGTACCGTAGTTGCCCTGTACTTGTGTACGATGACTTTGGGTATACAGACTGTATTTCTAAAAACAAATTATTTGACTTTGACTTAAAAAAAGTGTTTTTGTTCAAAATATTAATTTCTAAATGAGGTACTTGATTTTCTCAGAGTATCTTTTCTGCCCTTCAAGGTTAGATTTTCCTCATTGTTGTTGTGTTGATTTATTCTTCGTCAATAAAGATTCTTTTATTCCTCTTTTTACTCAACTTTGCCAGTACATGTGGAGGGCACTGCAAGCAACACAAGTCCACAATCTTATTATGAGCAGACATATCCAGGATTTTGCCTCATATACAATATATTAGATGCAAAGCTAAACTATTGGACAAAAGCAGACAGGCGACTTGACCTGACATGAACCAAATTATGAACTGATCATAATCAGCAGGTCTGTGGCAGGCCGACCTCCCTCTGTTTTGGACAGGCCCAGACACCAGAGCACAGATAAGGCTGGTAAAAGTACCCACTACTCCTTACAACCTCTTCACAATGCTGTAGTGACATTACAAAAATAATCTCTATGTGAGGATCATCAAACATATGAAGCATTTCACAGATATTAGCTTATAGAGGTGTAGGTTATGAAGGGGTCTGAAAAGGTGCAGTCGGATGTGAAGCCGATGTAATTGTGTGTAGAGTGCATGTTTTAATGTGTTCATGTAGCCCATACGTTTCCATCCCAGCATCCTATGTGTTATGCGTTTGTGTAACAAACAACGTAAGGCTCTTAGTAAAGTGTTTATGACCTATTGGTGTTGTGTTGTGGCAATGTTGTAAGAATGCGAAATTGATATAACAGGCTTTTGCGCAATAGGCGGAAAAAGCAGATAAACAACAATGTAGCGGAGCTCATATCCTGCAGTACGAGATGGAAACGAATATCCTGCAGTACGAGATGGAAACGAATATCCTGCAGTACGAGATGGAAACGAATATCCTGCAGTACGAGATGGAAACGAATATCCTGCAGTACGAGATGGAAACGAATATCCTGCAGTACGAGATGGAAACGAATATCCTGCAGTACGAGATGGAAACGAATATCCTGCAGTACGAGATGGAAACGAATATCCTGCAGTACGAGATGGAAACGAATATCCTGCAGTACGAGATGGAAACGAATATCCTGCAGTACGAGATGGAAACGAATATCCTACAGTACGAGATGGAAACGAAAGGGAAAAGGTGTTTTAGATGCCCATTTAAATTGTAGCTTATATCCTACAGTACGAGATGGAAACGAAAGGGAAAAGGTGTTTTAGATGCCCATTTAAATTGTAGCTTATATCCTACAGTACGAGATGGAAACGAAAGGGAAAAGGTGTTTTAGATGCCCATTTAAATTGTAGCTTATATCCTGCAGTACGAGATGGAAACGAAAGGGAAAAGGTGTTTTAGATGCCCATTTAAATTGT